>NC_081183.1:189174103-189482174 GCF_029867415.1 Vicia villosa | reverse complement strand
ACTCCAACTACGATAGTGAGTAGGTACGGTCAACTGCGACGACTTACTGGAAAGTAAGTGGACCTTACCATCTACGATAAACTCACTCCAACTACGATAGTGAGCAGGTACGGTCAACTGCGACGACTTACTAGACTGACAGTAAGTGGGCCTTACCATCTACGATAAGCTTACTCCAACTACGATAGTGAGTAGGTACGGTCAACTGCGACGACTTACTGGAAAGTAAGTGGACCTTACCATCTACGATAAACTCACTCCAACTACGATAGTAAGCAGGTACGGCTAACTGCGACGACTTACTAGACTGACAGTAAGTGGGCCCTACCATCTACGATAAGCTTACTCCAACTACGATAGTGAGTAGGTACGGTCAACTGCGACGACTTACTGAAAAGTAAGTGGACCTCACCATCTACGATAAACTCACTCCAACTACGATAGTAAGCAGGTATGGCTAACTGCGACGACTTACTAGAGCTATAGTAAGTGAGTCATACCATCTGCGACAGACTTATTCCAACTACGATAGTGAATGGGTATACCAACCGCGACGACTTACTAGAACTATAGTAAGTGAGTTACCCATAAGCTGCAAACCCCTGCTAGCGCCATAAGCAAGGTAGCTACTTTAACAAGGCATTCCTTCTCCACTACCGGGTACAAGGCAAATTCAAGGGGTCTTCCATTATTTAATAACTCTTCGATCAAAAGACGTGAGAACTGCGTATTCTCACTCCATTCAATCAAAGGTAATTAAATAGGGGCAGCTGTCATACCCCAAAATTTACCTCCCACACTTTTCTCATAACAAAAGCAAGGCTCAAATCTCAAAGCATGGCTCATTCACATAATCCAGATAATTCACAGTCAACTGATCCAAATTGAAAGGTCAATCATAATCAAGGCCTGATCCAAACTTTAACCATTGGGCAAATATCAAGTATGGGGTGCATAACCATCATTTGATCAAGAATTGATCATGATTCCAATAATAGAAACTCAGAGATGAACAAATATGAAAAGGTTCAAATTAGGGTTTCTTAGGAGAAAGTCAACCCAACTTTGACTGGGCATAACTTTCACATGGAACATCAGAAATTCCCCACTCAAAGCCTATTTTGAAGGAAATTGAATTCTCTACAACTTTGTGTCTCACAAGCCAAGGCTAGAAATGCTTCATTTAGAAGATACAAGGCAAAAGATTACAGGTCATTTTCAGGCATCCTTCAGAAACAGTTTTTTCCCAAAGCGAATATGGTCAAGATAAAAGCTCCAAATGAAAAATATATTCCAAAGTGGCTTGTAGAGGACCTCTTGAGGTTTCTAAAAAGTATTAGATCTCCCTCATAGCTTAAAAATTGAAGGAGATATGCTTGATCAAAGTTAGGTGATTTTGAAGGACCAAATGTAAAGAAGGAGGGTTCAAATTAAGGAATTTTGCAAATGGGCCTATGGTTTTCTTATGCAAACTTGGTCCACAAGTTATTAACATGCCCAAAATAAGATGTCACGAAATTTAAACATATTATTTAGTTTTTTTAAACATTTATTTCATAAAAAATTGATTTTATGATTTAAATAAGTAAGAAAATTAAATATTTTGTTAGAAAATATATTTTGTTGATTTCCAATCAATGTTAATGACAAAATATATTATTAATTTCGTGGTAATTGGATGAAGGAGAAATAAAATCAAATCTTGACCAAAATAGTAGCTTATCATTCAAGAAAGAAAATCAAATTTCTCAACATGGCAAGATTGGATTCAAGGATTCTTTGGGCTCTTTTCTAAACCTAAATCACTCCCTATAAGTAGAGGAGGTCGTGCACATGAATAGGGGACGAAAATTCTGGACAAAAACGCACTTGCAAGAACCGAAAAAATCACTCAAGAACTTGAAATTGGTTTTTGGAAATTCAGAGGTTTCAACAAGGTTTTAAGGCCTCAAAAGCTTCCTCAAAGGATTTGGAACGTGTTAGGATTGTTTCTCTGCTTCAGCACCCCCAGATTTTTCTCCATTCAGTCAAGGTAAGTCATTCTGCATATTGACTCGATTAGCACGTTATATGCATCCTCATGATGTTTTAGTCATATAATCTGGTTCGTTTTGATGTGTTGATGGTTTCTGGATCACTGGTTTTGAGTTTGCGTGCTTAAATCTAACATTGCCATTAGAGGCCGGTCAAAGGTTTAGGGTTCTTGAATTGGGGTTTTCGTTTGTGGGTTAAATTGGGTTCAATTGAGGGCACCATCGAACTCACGTGGTTGAGGCGAGAGGAACGGTAGGGTCGCGAAACATTTATAGTCACACATGAGCTATTCGCTATTTTCTTATGCAGTTGCTACGAATCCAAAACTATAGCTATTTCGTAGCTATTTTGTCTGAAAACTTGCAGGGTGAGTGGAGAAGACGATGGCGTGTCACCATCACATTGGGCCTTTTAAATTTCGCGCGCGTTTCCCTTTCAGTTATTTGATTATTATATGTATTGCAGCGAAAGCGTTTTTTAAACGCGTGAACGTCTTGGTTGGGTTGGTAAGAGTATTGAGTGACCCTGGGGGCGTGGGTTCGATACCCCGTTCCCACATATTTTTTTCTGAAATCCCATCCTTGATCACATGTTGCGCCTCATGTAGTTTCCACCATACACCTCCCAAATCTGAGCCTTAGATCTTCCCCCCAGCCTTAATCAAGCGCTCCAGATCCAGTCCCTATATTATAAGCCATCCAAGTTGCCATACTGAATCATAACCTTGATAAAAACTTAATAATTTTAATTGTTTTATTTGTTTTAATTAAAATATCTATTTTAATGTAATTAAATAATTGTATTATAATATTTTTTTTTTTGTAAAATAAATACATGACAATTAAATTACAAAAAAATATAATTTGTTATTCGTGCCGATTAAATCGATTAATCGCTATGGTTAACAATATTTTTTTAATTAAAATGTTATTTAATTAAATAAAAATTGGTCTTATTATTATTTGGTTAAATGGTTGCAACTATTTTATTAGTTGTGATGATTAACCGTCTTCCCTTCGATTTAATTTGTTATTCTTTTTAATCGAATCAATCGATCACGAGGGGTAACAATGCATATAAAATTCTGTAAAAATTATTAAAATGTACCTTAATTCATCATTAGTAATAATCGAACCAATCGATTAAAATTGGTGGTGCAAATTTCAAATCTTTTAACTATGGTAATTGAATCAATCGATTATCGCGGTTAATTGTGCCAAATCAGGGTTGTACGCCCAAACCCTAAAAATCATTCTAAAATCCATTCAAATTACAAAGACAAAACAAACTGCGATAGGCTAACCAAAAAGCCTCTAAAAAACCATATCAAATCAAATTCCAACTCTAAATGGCGTACAACCCTTCCCGAACTACGTAGACTCTGATCCTCCCTAAGGAGGTACGTAGGCACTTGGCAACAAGGCGAGTCCCCCTCTTCAAAATCTCAATCATGTCTTAAAATTCTGTTTGCCACATTTCTCCCTAATTTTCTGCCATGCAACCCTAATCTTTGATTGTTAGCCTTTAGGAAAGGGCTGAGGGTGCCTCATACCTTCCCTCAGCCTGATTATAATAACTTACCCTCAATCTCTTATCTGTGTAGGGTTTCCTATTCGCCCTTCAGAATAGGTGGCGACTCTCTAAGTATAATTTTTAGGCAGGTTGCTACACAATCAAATCAAAGGAGAATGGGAAACACGCCAACCAGGGCTAATTCCTTACAAAGACTACGCGAGAAGATTATTACCATTCTTCGACAGGGTAGATTTTCATCACATTCCTCGTGAAGAAAATAATTTGGCTGATGCATTAGCCACACTCTCTTCCATGATTAGGATAAATCATTGGAATGACATTCCTCGGATCGATGTTATGCGCCTGGATAGGCCCGCTCATGTTTTCACAGTAGAAGCAATCATCGACGACAACCCGTGGTATCACGACATCAAGAACTTTCTTCAAAAGCAAGAGTACCCTCTTGGGGCATCAAAGAAAGATAGAAAGACTTTGAGAAAGTTAGCTTGTAGATTCTTCCTGAATGAAGATGTTCTGTACAAGAGAAACTTCGACATGGTTCTGCTCAGATGCGTTGACAGAAAAGAAGCAGAAATACTCATGAGAGAAATACATGAAGGTTCCTTTGGTACTCACACCAATGGACATACCATGACAAGGAAAATACTGAGAGCAGGATATTATTGGCTGACGATGGAGTCAGATTGCTACCAGTACGCAAAGAGGTGTCACAAATGCCAGATCTACGCCGATAGAATTCATGTGCCACCATCTCTTCTCAACATACTCTCTTCCCCTTGGCCTTTCTCCATGTGGGGAATTGACATGATTGGAATGATCGAGCCAAAAGCGTCCAACGGACATCGCTTCATCTTGGTAGCTATAGACTATTTCACCAAATGGGTTGAAGCAGCTTCATATGCAAACGTTACAAGACAAGTTGTCGTCAGGTTTATCAAGAATCACATCATCTGTCGCTACGGCATTCCTAGCAAGATAATCACTGACAATGGGTCAAATTTGAATAACAAAATGATGAAGGAGCTTTGTGAAGAATTCAAGATCGAACATCACAACTCATCTCCTTACAGACCAAAGATGAATGGAGCTGTAGAAGCAGCTAACAAAAACATCAAGAAAATCATTCAGAAGATGGTCATCACTTACAAAGATTGGCATGAAATGCTCCCGTATGCTCTTCATGGTTACCGTACATCAGTACGTACTTCGACTGGAGCAACTCCTTTCTCCCTTGTATATGGCATGGAGGCAGTCCTACCAATAGAGGTTGAGATTCCATCAATGAGAGTTTTGATGGAGGCAAAATTAACAGAAGCCGAGTGGTGTCAAAGCAGATTCGATGAATTGAACTTAATCGAAGAAAAGCGCATGACAGCTTTATGCCACGGACAGCTATATCAACAAAGAATGAAGAAAGCTTTCGACAAAAAGGTTCGACCTCGCACAATCAAAGAAGGCGACCTTGTACTCAAAAAGATTCAATCTTTTCTCACAGATTCGAGAGGGAAATGGACTCCCAATTATGACGGCCCCTACGTGGTCAAGAGAGCTTTCTCAGGAGGAGCCTTAATACTCACGACTATGGATGGAGAAGAATTCACCCGTCCTGTGAACGTCGACGCAGTCAAGAAATACTTCGCCTAAATAATTAAAAGAACAGCTCGCTAAGTTGAAAACTCGCAAAGAGCGACTTAGGCAAAAAAGAGCGTCTCGGTGAATCGAAAACCCGAAAGGGCGATTCAGGCAAAAATTAGAGACATAAAAAAAATATATATTAATCAATCCCGGTAAACTTAAAACCCGAAAGGGGTAGTTTACGCAAAAGTTAGGGATATATGGCAAGTAACTGTGTTCAGGACACACTTGATCATTCAAAATCCATAGCGGAGTATTCATCAGCAGTAGGTCATCTTCTACGAAGCACGAATACAGCGCAACTCAGAGTGGAAGGGAAAGATAACGGTCGTCACGTTTCATCGTAGCCCTTTTCCCGAAAAATTACCAATTTCCAACTTTTGTAAATACTCCATGGAATCAAGCATTTGGCTGATTACCATTCCATATATAATAATTTGAGCCTTGTGCTTTTCCTTTGCAATCTAGTCTTATTCAGTTTCTTGAAATGCATTTTAAGTTTAAACAGTCATTTTCTTGAAACAAATGTTTTCATAAAATAAAAATGAATTTACTTGCAAAAATAAAGGTGAAATTTCTTTCTAAGGTTTACAAACAATAGGAAGAATGCAAACAGTTGCTCCGAGAACGGTTGAGACTCCGGGAACCAATATTTCCCCATGAGGTCGCTTTGCGAACATCTCCCGATGACGGATATTTACTTCAATTCATATTACTCATTTCGGACAGCGGACAACTGATAACCAGGTATTCCCAACAGAGTTCGAACTACAAGAAGAGGACATCTTCTGATCAACAAGAATTCAAGTCGTATCATAGGATTTTACATCTGCGACAATTCTATTCACATTCACTTTACATTCTATCATTGTCATAATATTCATGCATACATTACATCATAATTGCATAGTCGAATCAGGCTTTGATCATGTGAATGCCTAAGTCATTGAGGCATGAACTCGAGTTTCCCCTGCAAGTTCCGGAGAAACTTTTTCCTTCGAAACAACAGTTCATACACAAGGATCTCACCAAGCAAGTCAACAGATGGTAGTCTCCCTCAAAGAGATAGTTTGTTCACTTTTGGATTTCCTCAGCCGAGAATCTCCTGCAGAGCGACATTCGACAGTCTTCTTCAGATAAGATAGTCTGCTTCACATTTTGGAATTCCCTACAGGTTTGGTATTTCCCCAGCAGGGTCAAGAGATGCCACTTCTTGTCAAAGAAAATAATTCAGAATCTCCCAGCAGATCGACAAATGATTCCCCAGCGGAGTCAGCGAATGATAGTCTTCGTCCAGAAGATAGTTCAGATTCCCCAACAAAGTCAGCAAATGGCAGTCTCTTTCATCAGAAGACAGTTTGCTCACTTTCTATCATAACAAAGTCAGCAAATGGCAGTCTCTTTCAGCAGAAGACAATTTGCTCGCTTTCTTTCATGACAGGGTCGACAAATGGCAGTCTCTCCCAGTAGAAGACAGTTTGCTCCCCTAGCAATTGGCAAATGGCAGTCTTTTCCCAAGAAAAGACAGTTTGTCTGTTAAATACTCAAGAGATCGACAAATGGCAGTTTCTTCGAACAGTTTGTCTGTTTCTGGGATGTTTAACTCCCCACAGAGTCGATGAATGGCAGTTTTCCTCTTAGGAAAACAGTTCGTTGATTCCCCAGGCATCAGTTGACGAATGGCAGTTTTCACCCCGAAAACAGTTCGTCCGCCTTCAAACAAAGTCATTAGCCCCTCAAAAGATCATGAGGCCATATGACATTCTTTCGAAGACGTCAAGTAAAAAGGGAAGATGGTGAAGTTTCTTTACAACCGTCAAATGGCATCTTATCTCCAAGCGCTGATAAGAAGTTTGACGAGGAAACAAACCTTTGAAGTTTCTTTACAGCTGTCAAATGGCATCTTACCTCCAAGCGCTGGTAAGAAGTTTGACGAGGAAACAAACCTTTGAAGTTTCTTTACAGCCGTCAAATGGCATCTTACCTCCAAGCGCTGGTAAGAAGTTTGACGAGGAAACAAACCTTTGAAGTTTCTTTACAGCCGTCAAATGGCATCTTACCTCCAAGCGCTGGTAAGAAGTTTGACGAGGAAACAAACCTTTGAAGTTTCTCTACAGCCGTCAAATGGCATCTTATCTCCAAGCTCTGATAAGAAGTTTGACGAGGAAACAAACCTTTGAAGTTTCTTTACAGCCGTCAAATGGCATCTTACCTCCAAGCGCTGGTAAGAAGTTTGACGAGGAAACAAACCTTTGAAGTTTCTCTACAGCCGTCAAATGGCATCTTACCTCCAAGCGCTGGTAAGAAGTTTGATGAGGAAACAAACCTTTGGAAATTTTCTCTTTATCTGAGATATTGTCCAAACGCAACTAAGACCAGTTTCGAGATATGGACATCCGGGACGAGAGGAGGTTGTTTACCTTTTTCTAAGTATCAACACTTAGTTAAAGAAGATGGATTGCGCATCCTACATTGCCATCCATTCACCAGAATCCACATCAAGTATTTCTGCAGGAGTTTGTCTCCTCATCCCCCGCCAAGTGCGACAACGGGATCAAATCATGCAAAGATTTTATCATCTCAGGAGCGCCCAAAATTCGGGCATTCTTTGATATTTAAGTCTCTTTTACGCAGGAGAGATCGAGATCTCAATCTCTCTCCCTCCAGATAAAAGAAACTTAAATAGGGGCATCTGTCATAACCTAATTTTTGACCCCCCTGAGATGACATATCTTCAGGATTTTCATCAAGTCAAAGCAAGTACCCAAAGCAGCCTGACATTCAATCGAGGGTGTTCAAAGACAAGAAAACTCAGGCAAAGGATCAATCAATAGAGGGATTAGTCTCTAATACAATCATAAGACTCAAAAGCCTCATTATTACACCTATGATTGATTAAGACACCCAGTCATCTAAGCACAGGATTACTCAGATCAACAGACTAGGGTTTGGAGCCTATCAAGGACTAAAATCAGGGATCACCTTTGGGAAACCCTAAAAGGCCCAAAGAGACCATTCAAAGACATTAATCATCTTCAAATAACTCTTATGACAAGATCCACTGGACATTACACCTCAATTCAAAGTCTACAGTCATTATTTTCACATGGTCGACAAATTAGGGTTTTTGACCTAATTCACCAAGATAGTTGACTTTTAATTAGGGCATGAATCCAAAACTCAAGACATGATTCAAGAGTCTCTACTACCTCAATATAATCCATTTACATCATTCATTTGAGGATAAGATCTTGTTTCTACACAAAAGTCCAAAAATTCACTTTGTCAGGCAAAAGTCAACTGTATGGGATCACCTTTGACTTTTAAGGTTTTTGGTCAAAAAATGACTTTCAAAGATCAATATCATCAATATGTGGATATTAAAGTCATTTGACCAAAGAAATTCAAAGAAATTCATCAAGGAGCAAAAAATCGGGAATTAGGGTTTTTGAAGGCATGGTGAGAACTCAAAATTTCACCTACACAACTCAAAAAACTTCCAACATGAAAGTTGTAGATCTTGCAAAATAAAACAACATCTTACAAAGGAACTTTTTTCAAAAGATCAATCATTTATGAAGTTTTGGAAATTTTGAAGTTTAGGTCATAAACACTTAGAAATTTTTCTAAGTGTTTTAACCTAGTTTTCATCCAACTTTGGGCTCATTTTTCACAAATTTCCCAAATGATTCTGAAGAAGACATAAACTAATGATTTAAAGTAGATGTTTAGGGCTTTCCAAATTGTGTTCAACCTTCTCCAAATTCAATTTGAGCTAAGAGTTATGCTTGTTCAAAGTTGGCCTCATGAAGTAAAATTATAGGTCATGGACACTTTTGGACTTTGCAAATTTTGTGCAAATAACCTCTCTTATGGATGCTACACGACCCATAACACATCTGAAACCATGCCATGCATTCATTTTCACCATGCCATAAGAATTGAAGAAGATTCTAAAAACAAGAACATGTGATTATGTAATGATTACATTTGTGAATTTATGGCAAATTGATGAATCACCCAAGGAATCTTCTCATCAACCAATTAGAGCTCACTTTGCATCTGAAATGTCCCCTAAGATCAGATAGAATCAATGGATAGGGGAAGCTAGCCCGAAAATGCATCATTGCATTTTGGAGATTCTTTGAATTTCTTCATGGCTAAGAAACCAAACTCACTACACTAAGCAAGCTCACCACAGCCAATTGATCTGCATCCATTTGCCTATAAATACAGAGGCATTCCTCATTCAAAAACACACCAAAGCAACCATATTCCTTGCTTTCTCTTTCTCTTCTCATGTTCATTGTTTTTCAAAGTTCTTTGGCAAGAAGAATCGATTTCTTCAAACCAGAGCTCATCTTTGGGAAGTGAACATTCTAACATCTCAAGGGAGATCATTTGAGGTGATCCAAGCACCTGGATCACTTCTGTAAGTGGAGGAACACCATTGTTGCTCTCACTTTGGAGCATTTGCAGTTGGAGGTCCATGGAGTAATTCAGGAGGTTCCGAGCCAAGCCAATCATCCAGGCACACTCCTCAGGTCATAGTGAAGCTAACCAGATGGCTGCAGCTCATATGTAACTCAAGAATCAACACCCTCCATGTTCACTTGAAGCTGAAATCGAGGGAGGTCCATAGAACAATTCAGAAGGATTCAAGCTCCAATAAGCATTCAGTTAGCATCATTGAGTCTCAGGGAAGCTATTGAGATCATTCATTCAAGCCCAGGTGCTCTCCATCATCCTCACGACCTCCATTTTCAGAGGTAAGTTTCTGAACCCCACCTCTCTAATTTAAGTACTCTTTGTGAAATAGCTCGATTCTATCTTGTTCAGCATCATCAGAGGAGTGAAAACCCTCTATCATCATTCATTTATCTTTCAGTATAGTCATTTAATTTGATTTTGAAATTTTAGGGTTCTTCACGATTTCTGGTAAATTAGTTAGATGTAGTTAATATCAATACATGTTAGTTACATATTTAGAATCGTGAGTGAATTTAGAGCAAATTTGGTCTTTATATCGTTGCAAATGGTTGAGAATTGAGAGAGTTCAGAAATTCAAATCGTTGGAGCTTGAGGAAGAAGATGACAATGGTGGTGGCGCGCAAATTTCAAATCTCAGGGCAGAGTTTATTTTATTTTGAGTGATAGGCGTTTTATAAACGACTGAATAATTTGCCCCAGTGGCCACACATGCGCTCTTAGTCTCCTCATGCCCAAAGTCTGGGGTTCGAATCCCCCTCGCCCCAGACTTTTTGATTCTTTTATTTTTCAAAGATTTACTACTTGTTTTGAAACATAATCAAATGAGTGCAAGTTACTAACACCAAGCGCGCCTTGGCCCAGTGGTATTATTTTGAGTGAGTGACCTAGAGGGCGTGGGTTCAAACCTTCCAAGGGCCAAAACTATTTTTTTTTTAACACCAATTTCTTTCATTTTTCTCACAAACTTCACATAATTATTTAACCTATCAAATTAATTTATTTTCACTTCATTTTTTACACACTTGTCATTTAACATATCTATTTTATGAATAATCAAAAAAATCATAAAAATGTCATTTATTTCATATATTTTTATTAGGTTTAAAAATAGTATGTTTTAGGTGTTTTCTTAAATACTTTAAATACATATTTTACTTTGTTTTAACCTAATCATTTTGTAAATAAAGTCCATGATAAAACCCTATTTGCTTAGGTCTTAATTGAGTAAAAATCTTTATTTTTACTTTAACTAAGTTGACTTTTGTCAATTCTCAAAACTATTTTTCAATCTCTGATTAAATCAAATGATTAGGGTTTTCAAACAACAAAACCTTGCATCATTCCAAATCATTTTTCAAATTGCTTTTACACCAGTACTGTAAAGTACTGGGCCTCTAATAGAGTGTAAGTCCCAAAAACCTTCTCTTCTTAGCTTGTTTTCAAAACTGTATTTTCAAAATCTTCTTTCTGTTTTCAAAACATTCTTCTGGTATTTGAAGGGCATTATTCCCGGTGAAACTCTTCAGATACCTATGTGACCTTTGTCCATCTTCACTTCTTCTGTTTTCAAAAAAACATTAACTGTTTATCATATATATATTCAACTGTTATCAACAAAACAACAAAAATTACTGTTGAGGCTTTGTACATACTTCTTCAATGGCCTCCACTCCATCCAGGTTAGGCTTTACAAGCTTTCAATTTACAGTCTTTATTTAAATTACTGTCAAATATAAACTGTGCATATATATTAGTTTAGAACTACGTTTGAGTGTAAACCCTAGGACAGTTAAACTATATATATATTATAGGAATATGGCATAGGATTGAGAATGTCTTCCCGGTGAAGGCTCTTTCCTAATTAGAGATCTGTAGTTCAAACCCCCAAGATGAATTATTCCCGGTGAAACATCTTGGCAAAAACCTTAGAATCCAAAAATAATAGGACACATCCACCCAAAGAGGAATTATTCCCGGTGAAACCTCTTACCCATTTGCTTAGAGCCAAAATAAGTTCAAAACTACATAGCTTTCTCTTGTGCTATAACAAGGACCCTCGATTAGCCTCCTCTTGGGCTTTGTACAAGGACCCACAGGCTTCTTAAAAGCATTTCCAGCTTCCTCTTGAGCTTGTATACAAGGACCCATCAGGTTTCTTATAAACATAGGAACAGGTCTTTAGTCACCTTTTAGCCTACCCTGGTGAGTTTCTTCCAATTTAAACCAGACTTTAAACAAGCTAAGTTTGTCTCAATTTTGCATTGAGTACACCTTTTTGAGAGACATGGACAGTCTCTATCACCCTTATCTTCATCAATCTTCCTTAGCAGAGTCTAGGATCTATGTTTATTTTCTCCTCAGCATGTGTCAGCCTTCATCTTGGGCTTTAAACAAGAAGTCTCCATTAGATAATCTTTCTGCCATTCATGTCAACAAAATCCCTGGAAAGGGTTAGCTTCCACACATTCTTTCATTTTTAATATAAATCCCTGGAAAGGGTTAGCCTCCAAAGTCAATTAATAAAAAATGTCAAAAAATAAAGATTCATTTCTCTTAGGAGATAATTTCCCCAAAAAGAGTCAAAACCCCTGGAAAGGGTCAGCCTCCAAAAACATGATAAAGTCAGTCTTTTAACAGACAAATTCACCAGCTGAGTCAAAATCCCTGGAAAGGGTTAGCTTCCAAAGAAAAACAGTCTTTTAATAAATAAAATATCCTCAGTAGAGTCAAAACCAACAAAAACAGTTAGCCTCAACCTTGGGCTTCATACAAGGCACCCAAACAATAAAACTCCCCTGTCAAGAGTCAGCCTCAACCTTGGGCATTGTACAAGGCAGATAATAGAGTCTCCCCAGTGAGTTCTTCATCACTCAGTAGCCGCAACCTTGGGCTTTGTACAAGGCAGATAAACCATATTTTCATGTGTCAAAGATTCCTAACACCTAGGATCTTTTCCCCATAGAGTCATCCATACTCAGTTTATTTAAGAGTCAGCCACAACCTTGGGCTTTGTACAAGGCAGAAAATAATGTTTTTTTTCCTAGTTAGAGTCAGCCACAACCTTGGGCTTTGTACAAGGCACATAAAATAGAGTCATTCATTCAATTATCCTCAGCAATCAGCCACAACCTTGGGCTTTGTACAAGGCACACAAATAGAGTCTCCCTAAGTAGAGTCAGCCTCAATTCTGGGCTTTGTACAGAACACTAAAATACCTTGTAATTAATCCCCAGTGGAGTCATCTCCCAGAGTCAATAATAATTAAGAAGTCAATCAAAAAAGCCTCAAGCTTGGGCCTCATTCAAGCCAGCTAAAGTCAAATCTTTCATATAGTAAATAGACATAGCTTATCTCTATAGAGAGATATTTTTACTACTCTACCACATTCAAACAAACAAACATTTCAATTTCAATTTCATTCAAAGTCTCCCATTTAGGACTCTGAAAGACATGCTCTGGCACATCCCCAGACTTGTACACTTTCCCTAATTTGGATGAGCATCTTTCTTTCATTTTAGAGGCATGATGGCTGTCATACTTGATCAACCAAGTAGACTCCCCTCTTAATGAAACATCATTTTTTTTAGCTTTTCTGTCACTTTTAAATGTTTGTGGTAGAATAGTACAAATACCTCTCTGTAAAGATGATTTCATGTCTCTTTACTGTAAACAGAGATTTAATTCCAAGCTTCAACCTTGAGCTTCAAGCAAGGCACCAAAAACAAGTAATTTCCCTAGTTAGTTCCCCGAACTACATTAAGCTCTGACTTCCACTAGGGATATGTAGGCATGAGGTTCACAAGGAATCTCAGCGAGCTAATAAAATACCAAAAATAGTCAGTTTGTCTGTCTGTCTGTCTTCTTTAATCAATTCAATTCTCTCTCCTAATACAAAGGAGAAACTTTCCCAATCATTAGCAGCAAACACAATCACAATGACACAGAGAAGGTTCCTGTAGAGTACTACAGATATGTAGGGTGTTTAAGCACTTCCCTATGTATAACCGACCCCCCGGACTCCAGAATTTCTAGTCTAGGTGAAATCCCCACACTTAGCAAACTCCTAGGGTTTAGTTGAGATCTTTTTTCCCCTTTCCTACTCGTAGGACCAATAAGAAAGTTCGTGTGATATCGTAGGAAGAACTGAAATAAAATTCATCCCACCACGGGCGCATTCTCCTTCCAAATTTCGCGTGAAGGGTCTAGCGTGCCGTCCTCCCAAGTGAAACGGGGAGGTAAAGAAAACGACACCACATCTGCCTTCCCCACTAAACTCTCAAACACACCCCTAGAGTTTCAGACAAGACATAGGTTTTCATCTTGTTCTCTTTCGCCTCCAGCCATGCACCGTCAAATTATTTTGAAGTTTTAGAGTTTTGAACCCTGAATTAAAAAGAAGGATTCTATATGAGAGTGAAATGATAGTTATTGAGCCCTTTAGATTGGTTTGTTTTTAAAGTAAATAGAGGTAACACTGATCAGATTTAAGACAAAACAATGGAAGCCATTAAAGGTGAAGGGTTTGAGAGGAAACATTGTTGAAGGTGAATGGTTTGAGAGGAAGAGAAAGAATCATGCCGAAGGATTTCAATTTTTTATTACAATGACATAGTTAAGTTGTTTTAATTTAAAAAAATAATAATTTAAGGATAAGAAGTAAAAATAAGATCATTTAACTGTAAAAAAACAAGTAAAAAACAAGAAGAGAGGCAAAGTAAAATGGTTTGCTAAATTGATAGGAGAAGAAAAATAAAAAATGGTTAGTTGATTTGTTAATAGAAGTGTCGCTATTTTAGATAGAAATGTCGCAAAAACCATCCTGAATGTTAAAAAGTCACGACAATTAGCCAAACTTGTCGTTAGAAGTGTCGCAATTTACAAGTTGCAACACATTTATTACAATTATCGCAACCCAAGTGTCGCAAATTAACAAATTTTTAGTAGTGACTTTATTGGAGTTGAATCTTTTATTTGATGATGTTTGAGATATTTTCAAGTTAATCACCATCATCAGAGAGTTTTAAAGTTATCACAATAACTTGATTACCATTAACACAACTTGATATTCAAGCATATATATTTGATCATTGCATTAGATGATCAAAAGACTTCATTTTGATTAACACATTATGATCAACATATCTTTATCTTCAAACACCATAACTTGGTCAACATATCATGCACCATCACTTAATTCATATATCAAATACCATCACTTGATCATATCAAGCACCATAGTTTTCTCTTGAGAGCATTTTAATTTAAACATCAAAACTAAATCAACATGTTGCTATAGACTTCATATATACCTGCAAGAACGTAGTTCCATAGAAAACATCCATGGATTTAAAAAAAATAAAACCTAGAGACTCAAAGATAAAATCATACATTAGGTATGCCAAGGGTAATTTGATGCTTATAGAATTAACATAGGAAACCCTGTGTTGAAGGAAATTGAGGAACCTTCGAGAGTGGTCAAATTCTAAGAAAAAATGCAGCTAATGAGAAGGTGTCGTAATATATGTGACCAATATTCACACGTCGATAAATAAGGAACAATCTATGGAATAGTATAAGGAAAATACCTATGTTAAAGCCGCAAAATTTAGGAGATAGGAACTCAAAAATAGAGATGAAAATATCTAGCGATGATAGAAATTTCAATATCTTATCAAATTTTAGATTAAAGGGTAATTAAACAGTTTTTAAAATTTTAGAAAATAGCAGGGACTAAAACTACATGTATAAAAATATATAGGGACTAGAATACGTTATGTTTTAACAGAGACTAAAAGTAAATTTTGAGATATTTATAAGAACCAAAAATATAATTAATCCAAAAAAAATTAGAAACTCACAAAAGACATTAGACTTTCCACTTAACGGAAAGGGTTATGAGGCAAGACACCAATTACAACTATCTTTTTAGTTCATCAAGATAATAAGGAAACAATTGTAATAATTAGATGTAATTACCATGTAGAAAGAAAAAAAAAATGATTCGAAAAATGCTTGGTCATCTTTAATCACTGATCCCCTTTATATATTTATTTATTTATTTTACTTAATTTACCTATTTTTTATCACAAAAAAATTTCCAATGAAACCCCGCAATGTTTAAGTAAATTTATGATTATTACATTGTTTAATTAATAAATATAACTTATAAAATTGAGGGAAAATTGAGGGCAGCAGGAAGGCTCCGGTTGCGTGGGAAAGAGTATGTGATCCTAAGAAAGCTGGTGGGCTGAATATTATCGCTTGAAAGGAATGGAATGCAGCAACTATGATCAAACTTCTGTGGAATATGCAAGCCAAGAAGGATAAGCTTTGGGTGAAATGGCTCAATGCTTATTACATAAAGGGGCAGGATGTACAAGAGTGGCAAATTCCCCATGACTGCTCCTGGATCATCAAACAAATCATGAAGAGCAGGGTGCTGATCATCAATGATCCGAAATGGAAGACGAAGCTGAATGGTGAGAAATTTAGAACAAGAGATAGCTATGAGCTGATGCGAGAAACTCAACCACCTGTTAGTTGGAGAACAGTCTTCTATGCTAATAACGCAAGGCCTCGATCAATATTTCATTTATGGCTACTTATGTTGGGCAGGATTCCTACAAAGGACCGCTTGGTTAAATTTGGTGTGCAGGTGGACCAAAAATGTTGTTTCTGTATTGAGAATGAATCAATTGATCACTTATTTTTTCAGTGCAGTTTCGCTAACTCAGTTTGGGGAGAGATTCTGACCTGGATGGGTTACGATCGGAAACCTGAAAAATGGAGCAATGAGAAGGTGTGGATCATAGCAAAGACAAAGAAAAAGGGCTGGCAGTGAAGCATATTGAAGATTGCAGTGGCTGAGACATCCTATATGCTGTGGAAACATAGAAATGATGTCATCTTCAATAATACACAAGTGAACTATATCATTGTGGCTGATATTAAATACAGTGTGAGTATTAGAAGTAGCATGAAAAGAAAGCTGATAAACCATGTAGACATTGAGAACATTAAACTTTGTTAGGAGTTTGATGAATTAGAATAGTGGATGAACTGTACCTGGACCCTCATTGGGTCGGTTGTATTCTCTGTTTTTGTGGAATAAAGTCAATATTCTCCAAAAAAAAATATAACTTATAAAATTTATTACTTGCAATAATTTGGAAATTCGTCAAAAACTCATTAATTTGCACCCTCACTGTTAAATTGAATACGTTTCTTTTTCTTTTTTGTCTTACCTTACAATGGATTAGACTATTTAATTGGAAAAAAAATAAACTTTTTCTAATATATATATATATATATATATATATATATATATATATATATATATATATATATATATATATATATAGTTGGGGTCTATGATTTTTTAAGCTTAGTTGGATTTTATTAAAACAATTAGAAAATAACATATGCTCCATTGGAAATCAAATACGATAACTACATTCATTTTAAAATTTAAAAATAATAGTGGAGGTGCGACGACTAGGGGCATGGGCTGCCAAAATAACCATTTCCTCACCGCCGTAAAATTGTGACAATGAAGTGGCTTCGAACCAACAGAATGAATCGGAAAAGAAAGTAATCACAGATCCTAAGAAAAACATAGAGGTACACACTTAATCAAAAGAGGAAGGGGGAAATCAATGAAGCCCTAGTTGATGCGAAGAATGAAGAACCATCGACGACAAGGAAATTGTGGGTTGATGTGCTCATAACAACAGAAATTTGACGAATGGAATGGTAATTGAATTTGTTGCACCAAAGCTAGTGAATGGTGAACTAGAAATTAAAAATGGGGATATACCGAGTCATAGATGAAATTTTGGGAATCCACTTTGATCTTCTATGTGTTGGGAGGCGAGTTGAGCAAGAACAAAGTGAAGCAATTTATGATGAAGTCATGGAATTTTGCTCAACTACCAGATATGTTCTATCATGAAGAAGGCTATTTCATCCTCAGATTCAAATCACACATGGATAAGGATTCAATGATGATGAAAGGTCCTTATACCATTAGAAACACGCCTGTTTTACTGAGAGAGTGGACGCATGAACCATTTGTTTTTTGATTGTGCAGAGATGAAAAAGATTTGGTCTAGTGTGCTTATGTGATTCCAAATTTAGCATGATTCATTAGAATGGGTTGACGAGATCAAGTGGATTATGCAGCATTGTAAAGGCAAAGGGTGGAGAACAACCATATTATTAAGTTGGCTCTGACTTAGACTTTATATGAGCTTCGAAGACAATGAAATGATATATGTTATAGGAATGGTGTAAATAATAGGAAAATAGATGAGAGAATTATTGATATGATTGTTTATAGAGGGTGGATTTGTAAAATTCTTAGGCCACGCATAGTAGCTATGATGATGTCATAGTCTTTGTTTTTCCTTGTGTAATTTAATCTTTTGAGCGCTGGATCCTATCGATCGTCTTATAATTTATTATCTTTTGGATTAATCAAAATTTATTGATTAAAAAAAATATTTTTTAAATAATTGTAAATTCAAGCGTATTTAGTACATATCACATACATTGGATTTTTAATTCTTTTAGACTTATATTTAATTATATATAGTGTTTGAAACCGAGTTCATACAATATGTGTGATATTGTACAATTCAAACATTTTCATTGTAAGGGGGTCAAAATATATAAAAAAAAATGAACAAGTCCGGTCAGGTTGAATTTTTTTTTTACCAAGCTTACGTATTATTTGGTTTTTTCTTTACCCACCTTCCTATGGGGTCACCTCCAGCGAAAACCCCACTTTACCCCTGCTTCGAAAATGCATTTTCGAAATATTTTTTTTCTAAATTTTTTCAGACTTCGGAAGTGTATTTCCGAAAAAATCTCAAAAATTGGGATTTTGATTAATTCGGAGATGCATCTCTGAAAAAACAAAAAAAAAATCTAAAAATCCCAAAAATTAATTTTAGGATATTAATTAATTCATATATCATAAATTTGATATAATTTATGAGTAATGAATAATAATAATAATTATATATTTTGATATAATTTATGAGTTATGAATAATAATTATTATATATTTTTATTCTGATTCATATTTTAAAATTTAAAATAATTTTAATTAAAAAAACTAAAATAATTTCACTTACAAAATGAATTATAATTTTTTATTTATATATTTATAATAATTATTATGTATTTACAAAAAAAGTTAAAAAAATGAGTGTTTTAATTTATATATTTATATAATAATTATAATAATTATTATATATTTATAAAAATTATTATATATTTATATATTTAAATAATAATTATTATATATTGATTATAAATATATTTATATATTTATATAATAATTATAAAATTAAAAGAAATGAGTGTTTTAATTTATAATAATTATTATATATTTATATATTTATATATTAATTATTATATATTTATATATTATATATTTATATATTTCACTTACAAAATTAATAATTATTATTATATATTTATATATTTCTATTCTGATTCATAATTAAAAATGAGTTATAATTTTTTAGTAAGTTTAAAAAAATTAAAAAAAGATTTTGTCTTAATTTTATTTAATGAATAAATTTTATATTTAATTCTATATAATTCAAAATTTACTTATGGAATTAAAATGTTTTTGATTTATATAAGTTAAAAATAATTTTGAACTTTAAAATTGTTTAGGAAATTTTGATTCACCTTGATTTTATTGATTCACCTTCATTTTATTGATTCACCTTGACTTTAATTTTTTAATAATTATTGAATTCTTTCGGAGGTGTATATCCGAATTATTCTAAGACTAATTTGGTCTTGGAATATTTCAGATATGCATCTCCGAAGACACCCCCTCCCAAAGAAAAAAGGTGTTTTCGGAAATGCATATCCGAAAACCCAAAAAGGGGTGTTTTCGGAAATGCATCTTCGAAAACACCTTTTTTTCGTGTTTTCGGAAGTGCATTTTCAAAATAAGACAAATTTTGAAAAAAAAAACGTTTCGAAAATACATTTCCAAAGTGAGGGTATTTTGGGTTTTTCACCAGAGATGACCAAGAAAAGAGGGAGGTAGGGAAAGAAATTTCCCTAAATTTTCATTATTTAACAAACTAAGAATAAGGTGTTTCAATATTGTTAACTTTGGAGGAAAATGTCTTTTCTACTAGTAGTACTCATCATTAGCATAAATCAGAGATTTAGGAAAATGTAGAAATTATGTAACATTTTAAAAGGTGGAACCTTGCAATTTTATTATTATAAACTTGTAATAATAGGGCCAACAATTTAAGGACAACAATTACAGTGACATGATTGGTCGTCATGACAGCTTCCAGTTGCATGTATATTTTTGCAATCCAGCTTACAAAATCCTTTGCAGATCATAACCTCCGCAGAAACATTACGGCAAAAATGTTTCGCGTAGCGATAACAATATTTTGTCTCTGTCGTCGCCATCTGATTTCCTGCAACTAATAGTACAATTCAATCAAACAAAAACTTGGTTAGTCAAAGAACCACCATCTAATAAATTTATTTAACAAAAGATCAAGTGTTATTCTATATACCAAAATTCATAGACACAACGAGAAAAAGAATGGAAAAACAAAAGATGGCTTTCATGTTTTGGATTTTGAGAATTTCTTTACAATTTTTAAAGATGAGAATGCATTTACAAGTATATATATATATATATATATATATATATATATATATATATATATATATATATATAATATATATATATATATATATATATATATATATATATATATATATTTATATATATATATATATATATATATATATATATATATATATATATATATATATATATATATATATATATATATATGGATATATATATATGGATATCAAGTGAGAGCATTTTTAAATGAGAGATGAGAGAAAGAAATATTAACCATTAGATTCATCAAGAGAGAGAATGTTACTACATTAATGAGGCTATTAACATTCTCTTTCTTGATGAATCCAATGGTTGATATTTCTTTCTCTCATCCCTCATTTAAAAATGTTCTCGCTTTATATGCTATATATATATATATATATATATATATATATATATATATATATATATATATATATATATATATATATATATATATATATATATATATATATATATATATATATATGGGTGGCCCTGAGCACGAGCTCGCGGGGCGGGAGCCCAAGGCCCCATAATTTTAGGGGCACCAAAAAAATATTTTTTAGTGTTGAAAAGAGAATATGGATTTGTAAATGTTAATGTTAGTGTTGAAAAGATTGAGAATAAAATGGAGATTGAGTGTGTTTATTCAAAAACGTCAAATTCGTAGAAAACAACACTAATGAAAATCCATCTAAACCCACACAATTGAATCTTGAGTATGCTAAAGAGTCTTTGCGAAATCACTATTTCTTATATATTGTAGATCAAACAATTGACTCACTTGATAGAACATTTTAGCAGTATAGCACATATAAAAATATTTTTGGATTCTTGTTTAGTATTGAAAGAGTTAGATCATTATCTGATAGGGACTTGAAAGCATGTTATAAACATCTTGAAACTTGTTTAAAACATGACGATTCTCTTGATCTTGATGGTGAATTTTTTGTTGAAGAATTGAAAGTTATTCTAGAAGTTTTAACAACCGAATCAAAATCAAGCTATATGATACTGAGTTTTTTAAAGACTTTTAATTGTTTTTCTATTGTATGCATATCTTATAGAATAATATTGACTATTTCTATCAGTGTTAAATCTGCTGAAAGAAGTTTTTCTAAACTAAAAATTATTAAAATCTTATTTGAGATATACTATACCACAAGATAGATTTAAATAGTCTTGCGTTGATTTCAATTGAAAATAATTTTTGAAGAACCTTGATTATGAATAAATTATTAATGATTTTGCAACAAAAAAATGCTAGAGGATGATGTTTAAATAATTTTAAAAATTTGGTCAATTTTTTTATAGGAAAAAAGTTCTGATCAAGAAGAAGAAGAAGAAGAAGAAGGAAAAGAAGAATAAGTCTCTTTATAGTGGTTTATGTTTTGATGTAGTATAAACAATGATTCAAAGATCCATACTTGTATTCTTTTTGCATAATGTAAAATAAAAATGTATTTTTATCCAATTATTTCTTTTATCCTTATATATTTATTGTTAAAAAAAAATAGGGGCACCACTCTTTTGATTCGCCCAAGGCACCCAAATCCAAAGGACCGGCCCTATATATATATATATATATATATATATATATATATATATATATATATATATATATATATATATATATATATGGGATGTATCAAGTAGGAGGGTTTTTAAAATAAGAGATATGAGGATTAAATGATAACCATTGGATTAGATATATGGTCTTGATGAACATTAATTACAAGCGTAAACAATTAATGTTCATCAAGACCATATATCTAATCCAAAAAAAAATCTAGAATGATATGTTTTTTAAAATACACTCTCTCTCCTCCTATATTTTTATTTTTGATATTCAAAACTTCAATTTATATTACATTTTTTTATAATTTTATGATTACAAGTTTTTATTTTTAAAAAAATCATTTTAATTTTTATCATGAAAAAATATTTTTACTTGATAAAATATCAGGATATGTTGACACTAAGTATTAAAGTTTATTTATACTCAAACCTTATCCTTTAACTTTTAATACTCTAATGTTTATTCAATTAACCATGAATTTGTTCTATTTAAGCAGCATCAATTATTATTTTATTTAATTTTAAATTAAAAAATTCTAGAATAAGATGTTTTTTAAACACACTCTCTCTCCTCCTATGTTTTTTTTATATATTTTGTTTTTGATATTCAAAACTTCAATTTATATTACATTTTTAATAATTTTATAATTACAAATTTTTATTTTAAAAAAATCATTTAATTTTTATCATGAAAAGAAATTTTTTACTTGATTATGGTAATAATAAAAAGAAATTTTTTTGCAAAGGAGAATATTGGGTCATTTTCTTACAAAAATCTAAAGAAATAGTCGTTGATAAAGATTGACATAATAATAATAATAATTATTATTATTAATAAAAAATAATAATAAAGTCATGTTTATTTTTATTAATAATAATTATAATTATTCTAATAATTATTTTTTTTTTTGAATCAATAAAATTTGATTAATTCAAAAACCAATATGTACACGGCGATCGCTCACGATCCAGCCAAGCTCTAGGCTTATACACAAGGCCTGCTATGTAATTCATATATTTCTTAACATTCCATAATCTATAGAATAAACTATCTATGATATCTTTTTCTATGTTTCCACTATAACTTGCATGTCCAAACACCTTGTCATTACACATTCTCCATATGGTATAGATAAATTCTGTAAAAGCACACTTAATAAGACTTGCTCTCCAACTCTTCCCTTTGCAATTCCTGATTAACCAATCCAACTCACTGTAGCATGATTCACATGGATCCATCTTAGAACCTTCACCCACACTTCCTTTAAGCTAGCACAGCAGAAAAACAGATGGTTCAATGTTTCTTTTTCCAAGCAAAAAGCACAACAGTCATCACTAATCATACCATAATTATTCTAATAATTATTATTTTTATGTAATTTTTTTTTATTATTATACATATTATTATTATTATTATTATTATTATTATTATTATTATTATTATTATTATTATCATCAAAGTCATCTTTATTAATACGCTAAATTATAGTTTTATTGTCTATTATACTCTACTCAGGAAATCAGTCTTTCTATTTTATTTTTAAACAGTTTTTAATCATATCCTCAGTTTAGGTCAAAAAATTAATGAGGTCTAAACTTTCTTAATACATGACATTTTTTTATGACGTGACATGAGTCTTATTTATTTTTTTTGTTATCTATGTCATCTTGTAAATCAATTATTAATTAATATTTTTTTTTAAGGTTTTTAAGAAATTCATATGAAAATTTAATAACACAATTTTTAATAATTTTTTTTAATAAAGCACTTTATTATCAAACAAAGGATCCAGAAATATAATCAACAGTACAAATCTACAACCCGAGAAGGTTGGTCTAGCGGTGGAGTTTGGGCCTCAAGAGCGTGCTTCCCTTGAGGTACTGAATTCGAAGGAGTCCGGGGCTAACTTTCGGAGGAGCTTAAAAAACTCCTCTCGGGTGGATTAGTCGGCACGAAAGAAAGGATACCGCTCTATGAAAAAAAACAGTACAAATCTACTAATATACAATTACAACATTTTCAATACCATGGTTCTTCAAGCTAATATGCATATTGCATCTACCAACAATGCTATGAATGATATTATATATTTCATTAGTGCCTTGAGAGAAAATAATATCATTTCTCTTCATTCATATTCTATAAACAATTTCAGTAATGGTCATTTTCAATAATTTTCTTTTCCTACCTTTCTTCTTAGTCTCAAGGCTAATCCATTTTTTCTCATTGGTCCAATCCATGGGGTTTATTTGGTATCCTATTATCTTAAGAGTATTCTTCCACCAAGACTTTGTCACCCTTGTGTCACCCTGCACACAAACAACATGTGATTCATAGTTTCATTGTCACAAAAAACACATTTATCATCGATTATAATCCCAATGCGAGTCAATCAATATTTTGTGGGGAGCCTATCATGTAATGACATCCATAAAGTGAAAATAGCATGCGATCTAGCCTAATTCTCTATCAAGACCTTGTTTCACTCCATATTCGATTTATCTCCCCGGATAGCCTTGAACGTATCTGACGTTTTGAACTTTCCATCATGGAGAGCATCCATCTAGTATTGCATCTGAGCACTCTCATTTCTATACTTCACAATTTTCTTCAACAACCCTGAACAATTAGCAGTTGGATGTCATTCCATAATATTTTTACCCTTCAAATAATATGCATCAATCCATTTAACCCACATTCTATCAGCCTTGCCATGTAAATGCCACAACAGTTAAATAATTGTAACTTTGTTCCAATCTCTCAACAAAATAATATTTACTCCTCCTGTATTTTTAGGATTGCAAATAATATCCCAAGCTATAGGGGCCTTTTTACTTATTTTCTCAGTAACACTCCAAAGAAAACTTCTACATATAGCCTCAATTTGGTGGATTAATTTCATCGAGAGATGGAAAACCTTCATCTAATACCTAGTAATAGACATAATCACACTAGTAATCAACATCTTCCTCCCTAAATAACTCATTAATTTGGCTGACCAATGACATATTCTTTTCAAAATTCTATCAATTAGAGGCCTATAATGAGGTACATTCAATTTTCTACTCGACAGTGGATCACCGAGATATTTAAAAGGTAATTCTCCTTTAGAAAATTGTGTGGTATCCAGGATTTTCTGCTAAATCATATCATTGACACTGCAAAAATACACTTTACATTTGAGGGCCTAGCCATCATACATGTGGCTTCTAAGAACATCTGAAATTCCTCCATTCTTAGACAAAATAATGAGGACATCCCTAAAGCAAATATTAGTGATGTTCATAATATTTTGAAGTTTCTTCGTACCTTGGATGAAAGTTGAAGTTCATAATATTTTGAAGTTTCTTCGTACATCTGTTCATATACTCCATAGATAAAACAAAAAGCAACAGAGATATTGGGTCGCCTTGTCTAATACATCTTTTAGCTTTATGATTATCACTATGATGCCCATTAATGTTATACCTGTAAGAAACTGATCTAACACAAACAATAATCCAATTCACAAATTTATCAAGGAAGTTCATCTCTCTCATAATAGTTTCCAAGGCTGTCCATTCCACTGTGTCATAAGCTTTTTGAATATCAATTTGAATAACACATCTAGGAGATAGATGTTTTCTATTATAACATCTAAGCAATTCCTGATCTATTATGATATTTTCGTGAATACCCTTACCTAGGACAAAGGCATATTAGTTCTCATCAATAACTACATTCACAACCTGCTTCAATATATAGGTGAGAGATTGATAGCGAACAAGCACCGCGTGGTAAAGATGAAAATGACTTTGAAAAGTGAGTCCAAGAGTTCTTGAAATTGTCTGGAGGGATGCGGGTGGGGGCCGTCGATAAGTCTCACTCAAATGTGGAACAATTTGAACCAGTCTACCAATTGACTCGGAACATCGACTAACGCGGATTGTGATGGTGGCTTAAGTCTGGGTTCACTACAACGAGGAAGGGCTTTTAAAGCGCTTTTTTTGGCCTTTAACAGCGCTTTAAAGCGCTGCCAAAGCCAGCGCTGGCATAGGCTACGAAAGCGCTTTTAAAAGCGCTCTGGTAGGCCCCCCTATAAGAGCGCTTTTCTGGAAAAAGCGCTCTTGTAGGCCCCCCTTTAAGAGCGCTTTTCAGGTAAAAGCGCTCTGGTAGGCCCCCCTTTAAGTGCGCTTTTTCCAGAAAAGCGCTGTGATAGGCCCACCTGTGAGAGAAAAAATTAAAAAAAAAACGCAACATACTAAAGCGCTTTTATAAAAGCGCTCTTATAGGGTGGGCTTTAAGAGCGCTTTTTCCAGAAAAAGCGCTCTTATAGCCCCCCCTATAAGAGCGCTTTTACAAAAGCGCTTTAGTATGTTGTTTTTTTTTTTTTTTTTTGCTTTTTTAGTAATCTTTGGCAGCGCTTTTAAAAAGAAGCGCTTTAGTATGTGGTCCTTTAAGAGCGCTTTTTTAAAAAGCGCTTTAGTAGCTAAATGAGGTATTTTAATGTGCAGCCTGTAATTTAATCCTCCCAGTCGACCTGTAATATTTTCGACCTGTAATATGTTTTCAGCCTGTAATATTTTCGACCTGTAATTTATTTTCGACTATATTATTTCAGCCATCAGTAAGACAATATATATATATACTAATATAATACCATTATAATATCCAATATTATATATATACATCATTACAACATCAATAATATTATAGTACTTCAATTCGACACAAATCCTACATGAAAAAGCGCTTAATATAAAAATGACACAAATCCTCTTTTATTTCTTCCAACTTAAGTCTCGGGTATCCAGTGGCACGGAATTCGTCAAGGTACTACAAAACAAAAACAAAATATGAATGATACATTTAGTTAAATGTAATAAATTATATGAAATTATCTTAAGTTATAAATTCATACCGTGATCGGAATCTCTAATTGATTTGCCTGAAGGATTTCTTTCATAAACCTCAATACAAAATATCCGCAATCGTAACTGTTTTTCTGTTGCGGGCACTACATAGAAAAACAAATAAGATTCTATAGTTGTGCATTGTTTTATCAAGTAGCATAAATATATTATAAGCAACATTGTGAAAAATAATGTACCTGCACTTGGATCCAAGTAATGTTGCTAGATTTAGTTCGGGATACCTGTGCGTCCCGTTGACTTCGGAACACTTGTATTGATCTAATTAACAAATATATAAAAGCATATGTTTAGATCAATCCCACAAATAAGTAAATATATATATATAAATATACACGAATATATATTTAGAACGATCCCACTTACAAATCAACGATGTCCTTCATGGCCGGATAATTGGTCCATTCACCATTTACCGAATTCAGATAATACACGACTTCCCTTATAGGGTTGATAGCAAGCAGCAACCAGTGTGCTCTATAAATAAAAACAATAGGTTATATGAAAATTTTGCTATACACAAAAGAAACAGAGATTAGATGAACAAAGAATGAGAAACTAACCCTACTGGTCGAGTATTATACGCCCAAAGATGCAAACATTCTGTATTGCCGGTGGACATGAATCTATCTACTAAGCACTGTCTAACTGATTCCGGTTCCGAATCAATTGCCATTCCGCTGCAGTGGGCGGAAGACACGAAACGGAATCTGTTAGACAACGGAGTCCCGCGCAACACTCTGTCATACAACAACCTTAAATAAAAACATAATAAACATTAGATTATTTTCATTGAAATGTGTAAATAAATTATATTGTGGGACTAATTAAATAATATATCGGATGAGGGAATATTACCGAATGTATGAGTGCATGTTATTGACGCCTAGTTGATCATGCTTAAAAATCTCCTCCAAGTCATCAAGTGTAATAAGTGACTTGAATTCAATACCGAAGACACTCTCATCCATAACGATTTCACGTGCAGCACCATCCGTCAAATCGGACATATCAACCATTGTTGCGAGCGTCGACCGGTACCGAGGCACAAAAGCACCGCCTTTTTTTCCCGCTGGCTTCGGAGGACCAGTGGGTGGTACGGTACGAACTTGCTGCGTCACTTGTTGTGACTCTCGAGCGGATGCCTAAAAATCATATAAGTTATGTAAAATATAAAATCATGCAGATTTAGATTCAGATTAATTATTAACACTTTAAATGTACCTCTTTTAGTGATGCAACGGACTCCTCCTCCTGTAAAATCCCTTTACCCTTAACTGTGGGTTTTATAGGAGCAGTCTAAAATTAAAATGTAAAAAATAATTAATAAACGGTTTAGAATTGACATTCGAAAACTAAATGATTCATAATCGTTTTCAATATACCTCATCACTAATGGTAATGAGCTCCGAGGGCCATGCAACAAATGATCCTATTGCATCTCGCAGCAATGTCGTCTCTGAGACCATGTCAGGTACCGGTAGCATCGCATCATGATCTACTACAACATCCACCGATACTTTCAGGTGTCCATCCGGGAGCGGTCTATGGTGAAGTAAATCTCCCAAAGTGTTGTGCACTTTTCCCTTGCCAACTAGTCGATAACTCGGTTCCGATAAGTATAGTTGGCAAGATGAAATGCCCTAAACCAATAGTAAATATAAAGTCATTATCATTAATAAAATAGGACAATTTAAAAGGAAAAAAAATTATAATTACCTCGGGAAATTTCCTTTGATAGTTGATACTAGCCTGATCACTAGTTTCTTTCACCGATGAAGTGTTGCACTTTTCTCTCATATACGCCTCTTTATCTCTTTGCAATTCAGAGACTTGTGCTTGCAATTCCGCCAACTTTTGCAACACTTCTTCATTTGAAGGATTTCTTCTCCTAGGACTCTTGTAAAAAGAGGTTGGAGTCACACCATGACCCTTACCCCTCACCCGACCGGGATACTCAGGAGCATCTAGTGCTCTACTAAGTATGCTCCCCTCACCGGTGGATGCCGATTGCGACAAGGTCTCCTGTAATTCATTTACATTAAAAAATCATTTATATATTAAAAAACATTTGATTTAATTAAAGACACAGTATTATACTTACACATTCAGTAAAAACTCTCTGAACTTCGGGATCGACAGCATGATCCTTGCCCACACGAGCTTCCCTCCACAACACATGTTCAGGAAGTGAGGTTTCCTCACTTTTAGTCTCCTCTAACTATGCATTGACACAAATGATAAAATCATCAAATAAAACACATTTAGACAATTAATTAAAACGCATTTCTATTTACTTACAATTTTATCCTCCAAGCGTGCATATCCCAAACGCCCTTTTTTGTATGGATATGCGGGTTTGGATGCTCTCTCACTATTCTTGGCACTCCTTTTCCGAAAATCTTCATCTCTTTGCTCTACAAACTTAGCCCAATCTTCTTCACCAATGAAGATCTCATACTTTTTTGGCCGTCCCGGTGCCTCTTCAAGAAAGTTTCCATCTTTATCCTTAAGATAAGTGTTTGTCAAAAAAGCTTTCCACCCTCTATATCTTTTGCCGGCCAAACCAAGTATGTAGCGTCTACGATCATCTGGTATCTCAAAAGTCCTCTGCAAAAAAACATACGCATAGTGTGTTAGTATAAGTAATTTAAACAATTTATCGTCAAGATAATAACAACAATTAACCATATATGATATATACCTGAAGCTCGTCCCAAATCGCGTCTTTTTTCTCATCCAAGTCTTTGCTTTTCATATTCCATCTAGCTACGGAGACCGGAATATGCATACGAACAAGTGTACCAATATAACTTGTCAACTTTGCAGAATTAGGACCAATTGCTTGTTTATCAGAATTCCATTCCAATCGGTATACTAATCCTTGGTCTCTATGTCGAACGATTCCCTTCATGATAGTGATGCCTCGTGCAACTTCTTTTGCTTCAGTATCAGGTGGAGCATTTGTATCCGTGGCATCTCTTTCTTGAGCATCTCTTTCTTGTGAGTTTTCAGGTGGAGCATCTCTATCCGGAGCCATTTAACCTGTATCAAACAAACTAAAGCACATTAGTACACTATTAATAAGCTAACAATCTATACAAGTAAAATGGAAGTCAAACCATGCATGTACAAGTAAATCGGAAACGAAATCGGTACAAATCAAAATAAGCGTCAAAAAATAAAGTTGTCGGAATTGAACGAAATTTACATGGCTATGGTAAAACGTCCCCACGGACTCAAAAATAAAGTCGGTTTTCCGAAATTCAGACCCTAAGCCCGACTTTTGATTACGGGCAGAAGCAAAACCGATAAAAAAACAGTCCCGAAATGTAAAGATAAGTGCATGAGCAGCTCCGGAGTCGTCAAAATAGTATATTTACATGTAAAGAAGTCGACAAACGGATACATGGTTCAAAACAAATTAGTCGGTAAAAATTGAATAAAATAATCGGTACAAATTGAATAAAACAATCGGTACAAATTGAATAAAACAAATTGAATAAGTACTATACTATTGAATAAAACAATCGGTACAAAGTGAATAAAACTATTACCTTTATCACTAACGTCTCTTTCTTTTCTTGGTAGGATTGTGTTCAACGCGTCTCTTAACAACACGGACGGTTGGATTAATCCAAATACCCTCATTATGATCATTTCTAGTACAAGATTCATTCTCATTTTGATCGCTTCTTGTACAAGAATCAATGCCAACACCAATATCACCTTGATCTTCAATGTTTTCATCAACTATTTTGTTAGATAAAAGCACTATAGACCATTTCGTACTTGAAGGATCATTGACATAGAACACTTGTTTAGCTTGAGAGGCTAGAATGAAAGGCTCATCTTTGTACCCTACCCTATTGAGATCCACTTGTAAAAATCCTGACTCATCCATTCGTATGCCACTATTATTTTCAACCCACTTGCAACCAAATACAGGAATCTGAAACTTCGCGTAATCAAACACCAAAATGCGCTCGATAACCCCAAAATATGACAAATTTGCAAATTTCGGATTTAAGTCATTCGCACTTGATATGTGCATTGCTTCAGCCACCAAGGTAACACCACTATTTTGCATAGTACTTTTATCATCCTGTTCTTTGGTATAAAATGTGTATCCATTAATTGCGTATGCGCTATAAGAGAGCACAATTACAGTTGGACCATAGGCTAAGCATCTCAACCTTTCTGTTACTGAAGCAGGATCTGAACGATACTTTGAATAAATATGATCCCTAAACCACGGTATGAAACTTCGATTGTGCTCTCGTACTATCCAGTTCTCATTTCTATTTGGATTTAAATCTCGGAGAACAATCTTGTGCATTTCAACATACGACTCAACCTCAATCTCATTGTGCAGAACATACAAGTGCGCTTGATCCCGTTCGACCATTGATACTGTCACAACTTTATTTCCAATTAGCCTTTTTCCTTCTTTTTTTTCGACAATATGAGACTTAGGGAGTCCAATAGATTGAACATTTGACAGATATTCAGTACAAAACTCAACCGCTTCTTCAACAACGTATCGTTCCGCAATACAGCCCTCCGGTCGACTTCTGTTTTTCACGTACCCTTTTAATATTTTCATATAACGTTCAGCAGGGTACATCCATCTCATATAAGTTGGTCCGCACAATTGTGTCTCTTTCACAAGATGCACGACTAGATGAACCATTATGTCAAAAAACGAGGGAGGAAAATACATTTCAAGATCACATAAAGTAACAACTATCTCTTTTTGCAATGTTGGTAAGATCGCGGGATCGACCACCTTACTGCAAATTGACCTGAAGAAGAAACACAGCTTAGTTATTGCGCTTCTTACTTTTTCTGGAAGAATAGAACGTATACCTATTGGTAAAAAATGTTCCATTATAACATGACAATCATGCGTCTTCAAACTCTTTAACTTGAGGTCTTTCATGGACACAAGTCTTCTAATATCTGAAGAGTAGCCTTCTGGAACTTTAACTTCACTGAGAAACTTACACAATGTTTTCTTCTCCTTTCTAGATAGAGTGTAAACAGCAGGTGGCAGATATGTTCGTCTTCCTTTCGTCACGGGTCCCAATTCAGTTCTCATTCCCATGTTTACCATGTCCTTCCTTATGTTAAGGCCATCCTTAGACTTTCCTTGTATATTGAGTAACGTACCTATGACGCTGTCAAATACATTTTTTTCAATATGCATAACATCCAGGAAATGTCTTACGTACAACGTCTTCCAATATGGAAGTTCAAAAAAAATTGACTTCTTCTTCCACCCACCCTTGACAAGTGAATGTGCAAAAGGCTTGCCAAACTGAGTGCTCACATCTTTCACCTTTTCAAAAATTTGATCACCTGACAAAAAAGGCGGGGCTGTACCGTGTTCGGCCTTTCCGTTGAATGCTTTTCTCCACCCACGGTAGTAATGATTAGAATTTAAGAATCTACGATGGCCGAGAAAGACATTCTTCTGACAAAGCTCCAATCGTGTCGTATCGGTTTCATCTTCACAAACGGGACACGCCTTTTGACCTTTATTGCTGTACCCGGATAAATTTCCGTATGCTGGAAAATCATTAATTGTTCCAAACAACATCGCCCTCAAGTTGAAACTTTCCTTCCTATACCCATCGTAAACCTCCACACCGTTCTCCCACAAAAACTTTAAATCTTCGATTAAGGGTGCCAAGTATACATCTATGTCATTCCCTGGTTGTTTAGGCCCAGAAATTAGCATAGATAACATCATGTACTTACGCTTCATACATAGCCACGGAGGTAGGTTATAGATCATAAGAATCACAGGCCATGTGCTATGCGAGATACTTTGAATACCATGCGGGTTCATTCCATCAGTAGACAATGACAACCGAAGGTTTCTTGCTTCTTTTCCAAATTCAGGATATTCAGTATCAACTTTCATCCATTGTGGTGAGTCTGCCGGATGTCGCAACTTTCCATCAATAATTCTTTCATCTGCATGCCAAGTTAAGTGTCTTGAATCGGTCTCACTACGATACATGCGTCTAAATCTCGGAATTATAGGAAAATACCATAAGACTTTAGCAGGAGACAACTTTTTCTTATATCGAGGGGCACCACATTTAGGACACTCATTCAATGCTGCATACTCGTTTCGAAACAAAACGCAATCGTTTGGACATGCATGTATCTTATCATAGCTCATGCCAATAGAGGACAACATCTTTTTGGCTTCATACGTTCGATTGGGAAGAACATTATCCTCTGGTAGCATATCTTTCATAAGGGCTAATAACTCTGTGAAACTTTTATCCGACCATCCATTGTCCGCCTTTAAGTTGTACAACTTTAACACCGCAGACAATCTTGTGAATTTTGAACAACCATCATACAACGGTTTCTCTGCATCGCTTACCAACCTCTCAAACATTTTGGGACAATCCGCAAGATCTTCTTCAAGCGCTTCTGCAATCTCTTCGACTCGATCGCAATCGTATGTGTCTGTGCAATCGTCGTTTGAAGCATACTTCCTATTACAACTCGACCCAGCATTCCCGTTCCTTTTCTCACCATGCATTGTCCAACATGTATAACTTCTATCAATTCCAAACCGTAGTAAATGGGATCCCAACTGTTTCCCGTCAACCTTATCCCCATAACAGCAACCCAAGCAAGGACACGGCATTCGAAGCGGGTCTTCGGAGTGCTTAACCGCAAACTCAACGAATTCCCATACCCCTTTCTCGTACTCTTTCGACAATCGGTTTGATCTCATCCATGTCTTATCCATGACTTAATTAAGCTAAACAAATGCTTCTTGGTTTCTCTATCAGGTACTAAGGAATTCTGTCAAGATAATAAATAGCTATCATCATAATAGAATACCTAATCAGAATACCTAATCAGAATACCCGATTTCTTAAAGAAGACATTACCTTATTTCAAGGTAATTAATATAAGTCCACAAACCAAAAAACTGGTTGAGAGACACTAAATTGATATTAAATAGAACCATAAACAATAAACTATAAGCAGAAAATAACAAATTATAAGCAAGAAGAAAGGGATAGTAACCTTAGTTAGACTTGATGTGGGAGATGGGTAGGTTTGAATCGGCGTTGTACAAGTAGAAACCAGAGACTTCAAAGTAACTGTAAAATTAAACACACACACACGATGCAGTTAAATAATATGATTAAAATTAAAATTATAAAGTCCAAGACCATTTTATAAACTTAATAAAGAACACACAGTTAAGGTCATTTACATTCCTTTTACATGAAATTCTGAAGTTCGTGTTACTAGTTTTCTCCTTTTGAAACATAAAATTAAGCATAGTTGCATAGTAAAATAATAATGATAATGCAAAATTCTTATCACCAAACTATTTCTTAATTTAACATAACCTTGATAATAACGAAGATATGGGCAAGGTAAAATACAAATACCATAATCATATAGCTTACAGGTGGCGAAAAAAAGAGGAAAAATTACTATATATTGCACCATTTGAAAGAAATCCTTTTTATAGAAATCCAAAACATCAGCAGAAACAGAATTCACAGTCCAACTATTAAAGAAAAACCTGAACACGTAGTTAACCGGTGCTAAAAATCCTAAAGTGCAACCGATCCGGTCCCAAGATTCAAACCTCTAAACTTAATAAAGAACACACAGTACAGGGGCTGATTTAAACAATCTCTAAACTTAATAAAGATCACACAGGATGAGAGAACCTTAATAGAACTTCAAAGAACATTGCAAATGAAACAAGAATGCACTGCACAAATTCTAACCAACCAAATATCCCTAAACCCCTTTCCATCATACTATCAGTTAAAGGAAGCACTTTTTCCTGTTCAACAGAATCAGAATTTGTTAAAACCGGAACTGAATCTTCAATTGCCATAGCTATTTAAATTAAACTAAACTCAAAATCAAAATCAAAACCGGAACTGAATCTTCAATTCCCTTTTACATCAACCAAATTAAACCGGTTAAGTGTCTAACTATGTTTAGAATATTCTAATACATGATGAATCTTTAAGACACAAAGATTTAAGAGAGAACAATAAAAACTTAACAAAACTTCAAAATATATAACACTCTAAAGACATTTAATCAAACATGTAATATGCTTCATTCTCAAATTGCAATGCAACCCTTAGTTGAAACCCTTAAAACTAAACCCATAAATCATATTACCTTGCACAGTCAGACGGAGGAGAGAACGACGGTGGTGGCTGGCGACGGAGGGACGAACGTGGTGGCTGGCGACGGAGGGACGAACGGTGGTGGCTGGCGACGGAGGGACGAACGGTGGTGGCTGTGGCTGGCGACGGAGGGAGGGTTTTTCGGTTGCAGAGAAAGTGAGAAACAGTACTGTGAGAAAGTGAGAAAGTGAGAAAGTGAAAGCGTGTTTTTGTTTTTAATTTTTACTAATAAAGGCTACTAAAGCGCTTCAGAAAAGCGCTCTCATAGCCTGGTCTATACCAGCGCTTTTTAGCAAAAAGCGCTCTCATTAAACCCCCCTATAGCAGCGCTTTGAAAAGCGCTCTCATACCCCCCATTACCAAAGCGCTTTTCAAAAGCGCTCTCATACCCCCCCCTTACCAAAGCGCTTTTCAAAAGCGCTCTCATACACCCCCCCTACCACAGCGCTTTTCAGAAGCGCTCTCATACCCCCCCCTTTAAGAGCGCTTTTTTAGCGTGTTTTTTTATTTTGTTTTTAGTGCAACCTATAAGAGCGCTTTTTACCAGAAGCGCTTTAGTAGGGGTGCTGTTAAAAATTAAATTTGGCGTAGTGGTTGTTGAATTTTTAAAAATAAAAATAAATTGGGCTTAAGATTGGCCCATCCACCAGTCCCAAAAACTTATGTTCTATGTCTATTTATGTATGTTATATATACTGTTAAATTAAATCTAACCCAAATAATGTGGGACTTGTAGTTGCAACCACTTTCTTCCCAACTGTGAGAGGTCTTGTCTTATGAAACACATTGATCTACTAAACCAAACAAAGATGGACAAAGTTTTATTTCTAAAGCCAATCACCACAATAAAATTCACAGATTACAACTGTTATTTTGGCAGGTTACGACGGTTAAAACCACTGCAATTTGCTATCTACGACGGTTGTTGTACCGTTGTAGAAACGTGTGTCCTCAAGCTGTTTCGCGACGGTTGATAATGTTGCACCCAAAAAAATTCCTATTTGTTTGTGTTATAATTTATGAAAGACGTTTATTTCTTCGTTCAAATATCAAGGAAAATAATAAAGAATCCTCGCTGTTTCAAGACAATTTGGTGCGAAAGTCTGTTCTTATGGTGAAAATGCAAAATTCGTAAATCTTGATTAGAAGGTCGTATGGGATTGGTTCTCGTAATGGAGGGACTATTTCGATGTTCTCTATATCTTTCGTGTTTAGACCAGAAGCCAATTCTTTGAGGAAGACGTCTGAAAGTGCAAATTACCTAAGTTCTGAATTTATCGTTCCAATGCCTTTCGGATGTTTGAAAATTCATAACTTCTGACCAGAATATCATTTTAAAGCAAGCCATATGTCAAAACTTTTGTATTAAGGTCTAATTTATTTCATGTGTTGGGGTCGACAATTGTTTCTTTGAGGAAGGTCCCTGAATTCGCAATTTACCTGAGGTTTTATAGTGAAAAACGTGTTGAACCACTGTCTTCTGGACGCTAAAAAATTCATAACTCTCACGCCGTTTATCCGATTGGGATGAAATTTTAACAGAAATCATGTCTCGACGTCCCCAACCTTTATTATGTTGGGACCTAAGGCAAAATCTGCACTAGAAATTTCAAAATATTGCAAAAGCATCATGATTTATTTGTCGAAATGCGTTTTCGGACACTGTCTAAAAAGATTCAAAATTGCATAACTCTCTCAATTTTTAACCGATTGAGCCCAATTTGGTGGAATTTTTTCACAAATTATGTTGGCTTCGATTTACCTTCAGGCCTCGAGTTCGGATTTTGATCGGAAGGTCGATTTTCATCGCGTTCTTTGAGCGGTACGCACGAATATTCTGCATTGTCAAGTTTTCTGCCTCAAATGACCGGATGAATTTCTCGTTGTTCAAACACGCATAACTTCTTCACCGTTTATCGGATTGAGTCCGTTCTGGCGGTAACAATTCACAAATTTCGTCATCTTCGATTTACCGATGGTCTCGATTCTGACTTTCGCACCAAAACGCGTTTCCTCGAAAATTGGACTAAAAAAGACGTTTAAGAGGGAAATTTGATTTTCAAAAATTCAATTCAACTATAAATATTATTTTCCCTCATTTTTGTCATTAAGTCACAAATTCCCACAAAAATTCATAAACACTTTCTCTGTGTTGTTTGAGTTGAAATACTTAATTGATAGAATGGTTTATATATTAATTGATAGAAAAAAATTGTTGATGAAAATGATGCATTCTATGTGTTGGTCATAATGTTTGTATGAGATGTGGTGATGAATATTGTTGTTCATTAAAAGAGTTACTGAATAATAAAAATTACTTGTTGATGATTCTTGATGGTTGTGGAAATTAATTTGTGAATAATAGATGATGATGATGATGATGAATTCAATGGTGTTTGTTGTTGTCCTTGATTATGGAAAGGACTTGAAATATATAGTTGTTGTTGCCATCAATTGAGGATGATGATAATGTTGCTTGGATATAATACTTGATTGTTGTGGTTCATAGTTGTTGAGATATAAAATTGGTGGAATTATTGCTTGTTATGGACAATGATGATTAATTTCAAAACTCTTTGAATTTGCTTCAAGGTAATACTTGATGATTGAAGTGTTGATGTAAATTTATTTGTTGTTGTTAATGGAACACACGAAAATCAATGCTTGATGCTATTGTTGATAATGCATGGAATTGTCAATGATGTTGAATACAAATGTTTGTTGATGCTTGTTGTGTCCATGGTGATATTGATTGTTATTGATTCTTGAGTGAGGCTTGATGATTGCTAATAATGATTGTTGGTAATATTTGACGCATGTTTGCTTGAGAAATAAAAGTTTGATTGTGTAGGAACGTTATTGCGTCGCTTTTCCCTGAAAATGTGTTTTAGTCATAACTTCTTAAATGTGGCATATTTTTTTGAATGTGATTAATGTAACTCAACTTTGTTGATGATTCCAGAGCCGTTGTTGCACTTATTTTTCTATTTCGGGTAACTTTTTTCCACTGTTCCGCTATTGTCAGCCGAAGAAATCGACCTAAAAATCCCATTTCCGGGCGAAAGTAATTCAAACTAAATTTGTTTTTTAGTCCCTTGGCACGTTCACAATCAACCATGCAATTTTTGTTCCATTCCGAGACGATAAATTTTGACGCTTATTTCCCGATTTTGCGATTTTTTGCTTCTGGTAGACTTGAGTTTTGTGCTTTGAGTTTTGTTTGACTTGTATTCTCGTCAGCTTTATTAATAGGGTACTAATGCTCTAGAGTTTGCTTGATTAGGACCTAGTCCGTACATACTTTGCAACTTGACATAATTGTTTTACCGTTTTGTGCCTTTCACTTCTTTTTTGCAATTATGCAACTTCGGTTGCGATTATTTTTGTTTCTAATGACATGTGATATTTTGCGCAAGGAAAATTGAGTATGATTCCCGACAGACGCATGTTGCTTCGTGTTCCGCTTTATTTGCGAGATACAACGATGTTCACCTATTTTCTGATTCGCTTGTCTCACCTGTTGAGACATTATACATATATGCTTGTTGTTGCTAGTTTGTTGCAACTTTCCTTGAAGGTGTATAGTTGGGATGTGTCGACATACACTGCAATTCTAACACGCAATTTACTTTTACATTGTCGATGCGTTCTTTGATGCTTATGTCGTATACCGGCTATCTAACGCTTTTTGTTGCTTGATGCTAGCTTGCACGCGGATATCTGGGTTTCTTTTACTTAGTTGATGTTATTCACGGATTACTATCTATTTTGTACCAATTCTTGTTCCCTTTTATTCTCTTTTCCGCATCATATTTTGCCTTGAGAAGTAGGTTAAACATTCATTTTTATTATTTTAGCTGGAAGTCCTCTCTAGGAGGTCATGCTTGTGTTTGTTTATCTTTGTGCTTGCGGCAGGGTGTCAATGGTGCCATAAGACCTCAACGAAGGCCACACCATTTAGTCCTCATGATAGGCAAGCGAAGAGGGTTCATAATCAACCCCACCACGTTTCATCGAGTATGTTCAGTTAGCGTGCGTCACACACCATTGCTTCTGACCCGTCCCCACGATCTTGTTAATGAGTCGAGTCTAAGACTTGACTGAGGAAAATGGAAGGGTTTTGCATTCAAATCTCCATGTTTTGTCTAGCTCGTGTTTCCCGACGTTGATGCTTTGTGTACGCACGTATAATTTTTATTTTACCCTTTTTTCTGTCATTTTCCTGGTGACATGATACCATAGTATATATTCCCCTATCCATCACGGTAGCTTTGTTTGCCTTGGTCGTTTCGACCATATTGGCTAAAATCTTTCCGTTTTATTTTCTTTTCCCTTGTCCCTAGGTCACTACTTCGGTAGTTGTTTGCTTCTCGAGCCGCACTCGATTGTATGATAATTCTTGATTTTGCTTCTTTCCTAGTAGGTTGCTAAACGTAGCATAGTTCCCGTTTGCATGTCAACTTAGGTAGATATTTCCCTTCGCATTAGAATTCCTTTTCATGCATGTTTAAAACACAAACTAAACTGTTTCTTTTTCCTTATGGAGCTTAAGAGCACGTTATTTCCTTCCTACCTCCCTGACATAAGCCTCCAAAGGCCGAGCTGTTGTAGGATACGAATGTAACTGTTCACCTAAAGAATATGAAACAAACATAAACTAGTTAGCCGATCTACGGTAACTCTGATTCCTCAAAGAGGATACGTAGGCAACGGGGTAGGGCCTGTGCGAGTACAACTATTTCTTTTACCTACATTTTGCATGCATTTTAGCTCTTAGATTTAGACATAGACTCTTACACACCCATATACTAGACGACAAGCGTGGATCCCATCGAGTATGATGGACGTGAGGGGTGCTAACATCTTCCCCACATGTAACCGACTCCCTTACTTGTGTTTCTCTGGTTTGCTTCGACCGTGCTTATCTTTCCCCCAGGTTTATTCTGTGTTTCCTTTCCCTCTCTTGGGATAAATATACACGGATGGCGATTATATTTCTTGCGCCACTTTCACGTTTGTACTTGGACGAAAATCCCGAGAGCGATAAATAATATTGCCACACCAACTGTCGTTCAAGTTCACGACAGGTTAGAACTGACATAAATTGGAAATGGCGACGGTTAGATACCATCGTGAATATCCTTTTGAGTTTTGTTTTTGTTGTTGATTGCGACTGTTTAAAGTTGTTGTGAATGTGATATCCTAACAGTTCAAACCATCGTAATTTGATTTATAAATTTCAAAAATAATTTATTTTGTAAAACTAATATTCTGATTGGTCTTCTTGATATTTGTGTCGTATCATCTCCAGATTTGTATTGCTTAAAAGCTTTCTTATGTGAGCACTACAGATTTTTATCATTCATCCAGTTTTACCAGCAAGTTCAACTAAGCTGTTATGCTTCACTTATTGATGTTTCACTTGGCATTAGCATGTTGCATCATTGTACACACACATAGCAGTTTCGACTTCAACTTCTTCTTCTTCTTTGAGCCAAAATTTTCTTTAAACTGTATTTTAATATTTCGATTTAGCTTTAGTTTGCATCAACATTTCATCATCATTTTGGCTTTGCACAGTAGCACCCAGCTAGCGGCACACTTACCAACCACTCTTCAAGCTTTTAAATCTTCAATTTATAGAGATTGAGAGAATATATACGTTGAAGGGAAGTCTTGGAAACATATTCCAACAGCAAAGTCCCAACAGTCCCTTTGATGGAATGATCAACATCAAAGTATAGAAAATTTGTCCTTGCACCACCTTATCGAGGTAGAGGTCACAAAATTCTTGTACTTTTATATTAAACTCAGAACCATTCTGATCTTCAATCTTTCTAATGTCTCCAAAGGATTCAGAACCCGTTCCATCCGGATCTTTTCTTCAAAGACTCTTCAAAATTTGACCTTCAGATATTTGTGTCTTCAGAACATGTTCCATCAGAACCTTATCTTCAAAAACTCTTCACAAGTTGACCTTCAGATATTGTGTCTTCAGAATCTTCAGAACCTGTTCCATCAGAAACTTGTCTTCATAAACTCTTTAGAATCATGTAACATTAGAAGCGCATCACATTAGAAAGCCTTCTAAGCTTTTCTTATAAAGTCTCAATTAGAAGCTTCAGAACTAACGTTCATTAAAACTGTTGTATTAAATGCATTCTTGAATCTTGACTTTATTGTGTACACATCATATGTTTTCTTCCAGAGTGTTGATATCAGAGTCTAATGACGTCACATGTCTTCATATCTGAGTAAGAATCATTTTGACAATAGCCACACACTAGACAGAAACCATATCGTACAAATTTTTTCTCTTAGATAACATGTGCAGTTATCATCAAAACTCAAATGCCAGATGTAGAACCAAATTTTGTTCTTACAAATTCGACAAGTGGCCAAGTGTTGTTGACTTCTATCGACTTCAGTTCTTCATGCATAGATTCCATCCACTTTGAATCCTTCAATGCGTCAGCTGCATTGACTGCTTCGATATATGCATAGAAAGAATATTGTACCAACTCACCTTATTATTGACAACATCATCTAATGTAATCACAAATTCCTGTAACCTTGCATCCAGGTGTCTTATTCTTTGAGGTATGCTAGTTCCTACTTAGCCTTTGACTTCTACTTGTCAAACTTACTTCTCTTGTTATTTCTTCACATAAGATCATCACTGAATCCTTTTTTACATTTTTAGTCCAATCCCATTCCTTAAGCCCATCTATGATCACGTCCATGTTGATCACTACTTCCTTGTTCACTGGGTCGAACAAATTGTATCATTCAGTCGAATGATATCATATTAGGATCATTTGACTCAACTTGTCATTAAATTTTCTTCTCAACTGATCTAACATGTGTCTATGTGATATAGATCCAAATACCTTCATATGACTCAAGCTAGGTTTGACACCAGACCAACATTCTTCGGGTATGATTCCTTCAAAATTCTTCGTCGAACATATGTTCAGAATATATTTTGTAGTCGACACAAATTCTCCCCCATAAATCTTATGGTATATGCTTTCCTTTCAACATACTTCTTACCAAATTCATACGGTTCTGTATTTACTTATGCGTAATCCGTTATTTTTCACATAATGAAACAAATTCTTTCGACACATACTCTCCACCACCATTAGTCCTCAAAATCTTGATCTTTCGACCACTTTGTCTTTCAACGATATATTTAAACTTGGAAAATACCTTGATCATTTCACTTTTCTTCTTGATCATGTAAGTCCTTAATTTTCGACTAAAATCATCTACGAATATGAAAAATTCTCTATTACCTCCAATCGAATCCACCTGGATAGAACAACACATAATAGAGTATATGATTTCAATAATTTCCTTCGACTATCTTCTTGCATCCTTGTTGAAGATATTCTTGGGTTTCTTTGCCTACACACACTTCACTTGGAATGTCGATTTCTGGTAATCCTGAAACCATATTTATTATTTTTAAATCTCTGATGTCTTTGAAGTTGAGATGACTAAGTCTATAGTTCCATATCCATTCATCATTGCTAGTTCCAGTTGCAAGGCAGTTGTGCTCCATCACATTAAGTTCAATCTTGAAGGTTTTATTCCGAGACTTAGGAGCCTTCAAGATTAACCTTCCTCTTGATTCGACAACTCTCATCATCATGTCTTCAATCGACACTTTGTAGTTCTTTTCGACCAACTGTCCTATATTGAGCAAATTATTTTTCATGCCTGGTATATATAATACATTGGAAATTAATGAACTTTTGCCATTGTTCCTCATAATCAAAACATCACCAATACCTTCAGGTTATACAGATTTGTCATTTGCAAATTTCACCATGTTCTTCATCGAGAGTTTTATGTTGAAAATCAATATTTTCTTTTAGAGACATGATTTCTTGTTCACCATGTTCGACATCACTCAGCTTCTCAAAATTGTCTAGATCAACGCATTGATTAATTATAAACAGAGCTTTATAATTTTTCTTCTTCAATTCTTTACGTGTGACCTTTTCTTCAGCCACTGTATTTTTTGCAAGTTGTGTTACTCCTTCTTTCACAATCCCAAAGATCTTAATAACAGAAAATAACCTTCATCTATTTACATCAATTCTTGTAATTCTAACCCTTCAGAATTGGGAGACTCGCTAGAAAATTATCATTCGGATGATTCATTGCCATCTTATTTTGCTTCCCACGAATCGCTCAGTCAGTGCTCTAGATACCAGATGTTGAAATTACATCAAACCTATGAAGAATTCTGAATCAATCTTAATGAACAAGATTCAATCAACCGATCAAATCCGCCTCTAGTTCTTCATTCTTCACTCGAGTGAATCAACCAACCTTGATTGCAAGATGATTTTGCTGGACAATCAATAATGGAGAAGAAGAAAGAAAAAGATGAATTGGGAAATAAAGAAAATGAGTGTTTTAGAAAAAATAGGGGAAGATGAAAGAGAGTTTCTGCAGAGTTTCTTTCTGCCCTCAAACTATGACTTTTTATTATTTGCAACTGCAAGTGAATCACACACACTTACAACAATAGGGTAACTCCCTATTTATAGGTTGAGTTTGCTTGCTCCATAAGCAAAACCCAAATAATTTAATTCTATTAAAGACATACAAAGTAAGCCTAAGTCGAAATTTCTATCGTGATACACTACTTTGACGTTTCCACAATACTATTACTAGGTGTTTCGACAACAACATGTTTCGACACCATGAATTACATTCTCAACACCAACTAACTCTAACGAACTGTTAACTAACTCATATTAACTATAATTAATTAAATGGTTAAATACGTTTTTAGTCCCTATAAATATGCGACCCTGCATTTTTAGTCCCTATAAAATTTTTCTTCGATGAATGGTCCTTATAAAATTATTATGCACCTAGTTTCAGTCCCTACTGTCAAACTAATGTGTATTTTAAAATGATTATTTTGTAGACATGTTCATAATGTTTTAAAAAGTTCCTAGAAAAAAAAGAAACTCAAAATTTAATTTCTAAATTGAGATTTTCATTAATTTTATCATTATTTTTTGAAATTTGAAAAATTCATATTTAATTTTTCTCGTTTTAAAAAATTCTAAAACTTGGTAAATAAATATTTTACAGTATTCTAAACATATGTAAAAAAAAATTATTCACAAATTTAAAAATTAAAGGGTAATTAAACAGTTTTTAAAATTTTAGAAAATAGCTAGGACTGAAATTGCATGCATAAAATTTTAAAAGGACTATTTATTAAAGCAAAATTTTGTAGGGACTAAAAATACAGGATCACATATTTATAAGGACTAAAAACGTATTTAACCCTCGATTAAATAACTAACTAGTTAACTTATAACCGATAATAATGCATTTGATATATGAGAAAATAAAGGGCATCCAAATAACATGACTCTACTTTTCATTAAAATTTACTTAAAGCACATGCAAACTCCTTTTGCATGCTAAAGGACATGGTTGCTAAATTCTGTCTGTGTTTTTTTCCATTAAATAAATAACGGTTCAAATATATTATACTTAAACTGCAATAGAAAGAAGTGCATGTTATCCTCCACTCACCGAGGCATTAATATTTTGCCATCAAAAACAAAACTTTCCCTTTACCTATAGAATGTGCTCAACTAAGAAAACTAACCCTAGAATATTCCTTTCATGTTTTCATTATATAAACTATTGAAAATGAGTATATAGCTAGTAGCTAGTGATATAGTAGACTTTATACTATCTTTAGACAATGTTAGTTAGTGAAAGTGTAGATAAAAGTAACCGAATTCTTCAATAATATGTTATAATAGTGTGTGTGAGAAATAATACTAACATTATCTGTGTTCTTTGTTTTTATGCTCCCCTAACATTTTCCATATTATATGTGTTAACAACAAAAGGGAGGGTAATATTTTAAAACATGAGCACAACAATTATTCAGCCTGTTACAGGAGAAATAATACGAACACATGTGAGTCACATAGATCTATTACCTATGAAAAGTCTAGGGGCACACCATTTATGAAAAAGACAATGTTCCTTACCTTTATGTACAAACTAATTCCTACACCATACCTTGTGACATGTTATGTGCTTGCTTACATTCCCTTCCTCTAAGGGTTACTCCATCATGTCGACTCCACGTATAAGTAAAACTTAATTTGTAATGCTCTTGCTTGTTTTTATTAGGGATTTATCTTAGAGTTCACATTTCAATTGAAGCACAAGATGAAGATGAAAAAATAAAGAGAGAAAAATTGTAATTAATTTTAATCTCAAATCAGAAAATTTGTTTCAAATGAAATTCACATTGGGTTTATATACTAACACTCAAATGAAATGAAATTTAAATGCAAAACCAAATGCAAATGAAATGCTAATTAAAATGTTGAATCTGAATTTCAACTAACATCATCCCTTAGTTCATATTCAGCCAACTAAAATCAACAACACCAATTGCATCCATCAAATTGATGAAGTACTCAATTTTGTTATCCTTGATCAACACATCTGCAAGTTGCTTTCGAGTATTATAGTGAACAACTTCAAGCACTTCATTCTGAACTTGATTTTGCAGAAAATGATACTTAGTATCTATATGTTTCCTTCTCTCATGCAGAACTGAGTTCTTGGCAAAATATGTTGCTGACTTGTTATCAATCATCAGCTTGATTGGTTTGCTCACTTTGAACTTCAGTTGTTGCAGCAAATTCATCACCCAAGCAGCTTGACAAACTGACAAAGCACCAACAATGCATTCAGTTTTACAAGTTACAATGCAACCGCGAGTGTCTTCTTGGAACACCAAGAAATGGGAGCACCGAGATACATAAACATTTATCATGTAGTACTTCAGCTGTCAACTATGTTCGCACACTAGTCAGAGTATGAGTAGCATATCAACTCAGTATCCTGATGAAAACATAATTCCAACTTCAGAGTCCCCTTTATATGTCAGAGTATCCTGACTGCAACTTGATAATGTGACCACTTTGGTTTACTCATAAACCTACTCACCATACCAACTACATATGATATGTCAAGTATGGTATTGCACAAATACCTCAAAGAGCCAATCAATTATTTGAAGATTGTAGAATCTACATCATGACCATCTGGATCAGAGTCCAGTTTGTGGCTTATTTCTGCAGGTGTGACTGCACTTACTGTTCATCTGATCAAACCTCTTCAGCAACGCAATTTCATACTTTAGCTGATGCATAATGATTCCCTTTTTAGATAATAAAATCTCCATCCCTGGAAAATATATCATATTTCCAAGGTCATTCATATCAAAAGCATTCATCGACACCTTCTTAAACTTGTGTATCTCAGTAGTACAACTTCCTGTTAGCAATATGTCATCAATATAAAGACACGCCAGAATCACATTGCCATCAGAGGTATGATGTACATACAAACCATACTCCATTTCAAATTTTCTGAATTCTTGATGCTCGAAAAATGAATCAATTTCTAAATTCCAAGCTCTTGGGGCTTGCTTAATTGCATACAAACATTTATGCAGTTTGTACACCATTCCTTTTTTATTTTCTATCACAAATCCAGGAGATTGTAACACACAAACTTATTCTTGCAATGGACCATTAAAAATGTTGACTTCACATCTAAATGTATCATATGACAATTCTTATTTTCAGCTATAGAAATCAATAGTCTAATTGTTTCATGTCTTGCTACAGGAACAAACACTTCAATATAGTCCAAACCAGATTTCTGTAAAAATATTCTAGCAACTAACCTCGCTTTGTGTTTTGCAATTGATCCATCTGGCTTCAGCTTTATCTTGAAAACCTATCTCATGTTGATGTCTTAGTTGTTCTTGGGCAACTCATCCAACTCACACGTCTTGTTTCTTTTAATTGCCTCAAGTTCTTCCTTCATGTTGTTTATCCGCGCCTTCTTCTTGAGAGCTTCGTCAATGTTGATTAGTTCATCATCTACCATCATGGAACACTGAATGACTTCATATTTAGAGTCAATATTAGTGTCATGTAGCAATCCAAAGTCTGCAAGTCTCCTTGGGATGTGACGAATTCTATGTGGTCTAGTTCTAGAGGCAGAACACCTGCAGATTCTAGACCACCTTAAGAGGCTCCACCTTCATAGGATGGATTACCACCAGAGTATGGATCATCATCAGATTCTGGATTAGAGTCAGAATCTCCTTCAGACTCTGAATCATTTTTAGAGTCTTCTTCAGAGTCAGACTCACCTTCAAATTCAGAGTCACCTTTAGAGGCCAAACCTCCTTCAGAGGCAGATTCTTCTCTAGACTAAGAATCTCCTTCAGAGTCACCTTCAGAGACATCTTCAGAAACACCTTAAACTCCATAGGAAGGATCATGCTTGCTCCAATCCCATGTTTATGATTATTTCACTATGACATCTTTGTCGACTTTAACTTTTTTGGTGCCTGGGCAATAGATCTTATGATCACTGAATTGTGGTAACCTGCAAGCAACATAACTTTGTTTATGTCCTCCAACTTTTGAGGATCTTCAACCTCTGTCCACTCAGAGTTTCAGCCTTCACTTTAAACTTTGTGAACCTAGAAAGAACCTCATGTTTTAACTTTATGAGTGCTACCCATGTCATTCTTGTGAATACATCCACAAATGACACAAAGTACTTATTTCCTCCAAGTGAAGGTACTTCAAATGGACCAGAAACATTTGAATGCACTACACCTAAAGCGTGAGTTGCTCTTGGAGGAATTTATTATGAGAAAGGTAATCTTGGTTGCTTGCCTTTCATGCATATTTCACATGATTTCTATGGTGCCACAATATTAGGAATTCCAAGTACAAGCTTCTTTGATCTTGGATGCCCTAAGATTTTGAAGTTCACATGCCACAATCTCTTGTGCCACAACTCATTCTCCTATGCAAAACTTGTTGCACTAAGGCATTTAGTGTATGTTGTTTTAACATTCACCTTGAATGTCATGTTTCTTCCCAGTTTATACTACATAATTAACTTCTACTTACATTCATACAACTTCAAGAGATTGTCCTTCATGGTTACAGAAAAACCTTTTTCAATCACTTGACCAACACGAATCAGATTGCTCTTCATGCCAGTCAAATACCATACATCCTTGATTATGGTAGCTTTTCCATTCATCAACTTCACTTTGACATTTATCATTCCTTCACCATTAAGATACTTATCACCAATACATGTAATCTTGGTCTTTCTACCAGATTCAAAATCAACAAGCCATTGCTTGTTTCAAGTTAGGTGATTTGAGTAGCCAATATCCACATACCATCAATAAACCATGATTTCACCTTCATTTTCATATGCCATAAATAGCACATGTTCATCCTCTAAATATCCTTTGGCTATATTGGCCTTTTCACACTAGTGTTCAGAGAGTGTCTATCCACAAGCCTTCATCTCATTCGTGATCACCGTTAATATGGAGATGTAATCTGGTACCATCTCATTGTTCTTCATGATGAGATTCTCATATTTCTTGTGTACGGAATGCAACTTCACCTTCTTCATTGAGGCATCGCCGCCATAACATCTCAATAGTGTATCCCATGCCACATTCTCCTTCATAGCATCAACAATCTTCTCAAATACACTCGTATCCATACACTGATGGATGTAGAACAATTCCTTCTAACCCTTTTCATCGTTTCACGTTGCGCGCTTCTGTTGCATATGCTACAGCTGTTGTTGGTGAGATTAAGAACATATTTAGCTCCAAACAACATACACACTTGAATCAATCACTGATTCCAATTTTTCTATCGAATACTGAAGCTTTGTGTTCAAGCTACTGTTTTCGCCCTTCATTTTCAATCTTGTGGAAATTACTCAATTCTCACCAGCACTCGTGTTTCCAAATCTCGCATAATCAAGAAATGTGATTCTTCTCTGATTTTGATCTACATTTCAGTGTGAACTTGAAGAACAGAATCAATCACACACCTCACATACACTCGTGTTTCCCTAAACCAGGACCGCAACTCTTGATACTAATTTGTTGGAGTTCACACCTCCATTGAAGCACAAGATGAAAAAGGTGAAGATGAAAGAAGAGATAGAAAAGAGAAATTGTAACTAACTGTTAATCTCAAAATCTTAAATCAGAAAATATGTTACAAATGAAAATCACTTTAGGTTTATATATAAACATCCAAGTGAAATGAAACCTAAATGTGAACTCAAATGCAAATAAAATGCTAATTAAAATGCTGAAAATATGAATTACAACAAACAACTTCTATCTCACTTTGCGTTTATATACTAACGCCCAAATGAAATGAAACTTAAATGAGAAACCAAATGCAAATGAAATGCTAATTGAAATGTTGAATCTAAATTACAACTAACAATTTTTATCTCTAATAATAAGCAATTTTATGAAAGAATTATTATAAGTAATAATTTCAAATTATAGATGATAGATACTGTTTTGGCCGACCTTCGAGGCCCAATTACAAGAAGGCTCAATTTAAAGGCATGTTCTCTCTGTTGTTAAAGGTTCAGTGGTCTACGAGTCAAGGACCAACAATCAAGCTTTACCTATAAACAATTGGATATCGTCAGATTCAGTTAAATGATCCTCTGTATTTCACGTCAGGAGATATGTGGTGGTTCTAACCTCCTTCCATATATAAATTTTTTTACACACAAAGACTCAGGTATTCTACTTATTCACATACTTACACTGCTTCTCATTTATTCACTAACTTAGATGTTGGATTACTAACACTACAAGTCCACTCCGCTCTTTCGTATCAGAAGCATGCTCATTGTACATGAGTCCTATGACACTCTGTCGAAGAGGAAATGATGAAAGGAATATGAACATGTATTTCTTGGTGATTCCTTGTTGGAGCGTATACAACTACATCTTAGGGATATATTTTCTCAACACATTATATTATATGACTTCTACGTGAACCTTTTCTAATACACGAAAAAATACTAAAGAATCTTTGTACGACCGCACTCATCTCTGAAAAGAAACGAAATAAGACTCCTACATCAACCACCACCATCATCCACCTTGATGTACGAGAAGATGAATTAATACAGGATGACAAAATTATCCTACCACTAGAGACCAAAGCAAAATATCAAAGACCTATCCTAGATGGAAACTTTGAAGTTACGCAACTTGGTGAGAATCTAACAAGATCAGTTAGTGTGGTAGTTGATTTTCCGACCATGGTAATTGAGTCGTTGAATGCCTCAAATCCAATGTCAGTCCTTTTGTAGTCTCTTTGGATAAAATTTCAGACATAGACCCTAAGATAGCATGTCACCTATTGAATAACTACCCCTGTATCTGATATGTGGCCTAGAGAAGAAAAAGAAAATCCCCTAAAAAGGCCAAAGCAACAATGAATACAATCTAAGGCCTCCTCAAAGTCAAATTTATTTTTGAAGTAAGATATATCGAATGGTTATCTAATGTCATTCTAGTCAAAAGGCATATGGAAAATGGAGAATATGCGTTGATTATACCGATCTCCATCAGGCCTTCCCAAAAGACTTTACCCACTCCTAAACATTGATAAATTGGTTGGTAACTTAGTCAACTACGATGTGCCTCTAGAAAGCTACGATGTTACTTCCTAGCACACACCATCAACGTCTAGGAAAACCTACCTCTTAAACAAACCAAATGGTCTATTAAAATGTTTGAATTTGAAATATCCTTCGATTCTAGGAAAGCGCTTAAGGCCCAAGTGCTCGTGGACTTCAAAGTAGAAATGACCCTATAAGCGTTTGAATTAACTAGTATATGGATTTTTCTCATAGACGGGTCATCCAGCAGTAGAGGAATCAGTGTTAGTCTCATATTAGAAAATGAAGTTGACATTATAATAAAGGTATCCCTGTTTTTTGAGTTCCCCACTACCAAAAACGAGGCTTAGTATAAAATCAAAGGGTAAACCCATACCAAATATCCATTACTGCAGTGGTATGTCAACTTGACAATGGAAAAAGTAGAAAAAGACAAATCACATGAAATTATGCATATCCCTAGGGAGAATAACAATAGGGTGGATGTCTTATCTAAGCTTGTGGGCACTAGAACCTTGGGTATAACTCACTCCATTATAAAATAAACTCTAGGGAGTCGAAGCATCTAAACCCTCAAGGTGGAAATGGTAAATGCAAAAGGCACCTTACATTCCTCTTAGATATTACAAATCACGACGAATATTGAACATGGTGTGTTTTTTGGTTGATCCGACCAAAGAAAGTCTTGTGAAGAGAAAAGATAATTCATATTTAGTGTTAGGAGGATTCTTATATATAAGAAGCTTATCAACACCCTGTTGAAATGCCTTGAAAGATAAGAAATCGAGTGCACCCTTACCAAGGAGCACAAGGGAATATCCGAAAAACACCTTGAAACAATGGCCATCCATGGTCCAAAATGCGAACGATTATGAGAAGAACTATGAACAATTTCAAAAGCACTCAGATGTACATAATGATCCCCCATCAGAGTTAAACATGTTGACATCACCATGGCAATTCACGCAGCGAGGTATGGACATTTTTGCCCTTTTCCTCTAGCCCAAATCAATTAAAATTCCTTATAAAGGAATTTAAATATTTTATAAAATGTATAGAAGTAGAGGCCTTAGATAAAAACAATGCAACCAACATACTAAAGTTCTTAAAGAGGAGTATTTTGGTAAGGTATGCGATAAGTGGAATACAATTTACAAATAAAACTTTGAAGAAATTATTTAAATATTTAAAGGTAAAACATTATCTCACAACGGTAGAACACCTACAGGCGAATGGGCCGACAGAAGCAGTGAATCAAATTTCGTTAAGGGGATTGAGGAGGAGACACTAAGAGGCCATGGGAAAATGGGAAGATGAACGTCACACATGTTATCTGGGAATACATGACCCGGCCTTATTCAAAAACAAGAAAAACTACTTCCAAATTACTTATGGATTGAAGTCATCATCCCATTAAAAGTGGGAGAACTTAGTTGGAGGACTACACACCTCTTACCTAAAGAAAATAATGCACAAGCCAAGAAGAGGTAGACATCCTAGAATAAAAAAGAGCCTTCAACATCCTCACAAGTGCCTTCATAAAGATGGAAACCACCACCAAGTACAACAAGCGATTCATACCTTAGAGCTTCCACTTGGATGACCTTGTGTTGAGAAGGGTCGATGTTAGGGAAAGAATGTTTGATACGTTAAACTTGTTAGGAGTAAATTAATGGTAAATTCATGTGTTAATATAAGTGATTTCTTCTCTAAACCAATGCAAAAATGTGATGAATCCATAGGTTTTTATTAAGAATTGAACTGAATAAGTTTAGTTCGTGCGTAAAGCAAATCGAATCACTTGTGGGTGTTATTGTTGCAGGTTTTGAGCTGAATAAGAACTTAAGAAGAACATGAGGAGGAAAGAAAGCTGGAAGTCTCAAAGGCTGAAGAAAAAGATGGAAAGTACAAAGGGCGCGCCGCGAGAGTTCCTAGGCGCGCCGCGAAAATACTTCTGTTTGAGGGGCGCGCCGCGCCAGCCCGTTGCCGCGCCGCGGCCTCGGCGTTAAAAGCCCAAAAGTTCTGTTTTAAAGCCCTAGTTTTCCAAGTGGTAAAATATACTTTTGTGGGAGCGAAATTAGGAGAGCTATCTGATTCTGAAGCTGAGAACAACAATTGAAGGTGGATTCTTTACCAATCGAAGACATTCTATTGATGAAGATGAATTCCTCCATTGATTCTTGTATGTTCTTCATGTCTATGGAGAGCTAAATCCCTCTTGTTGAGTCTAAGGTAGTAGTTAACCTATGAATATACATTACCATTGATTAATTCCTGTGAACAATTGTTTGAATTTATTATCAATAAGAAACCTTGCTTTTAATTTACATCATTGTTGAATCTTTGATCGAAAGAAAGGATTTAACTTTTGCCCTAGGTTACTATATTGATTCAATTGCAATTTGCAGAGATGGAATTGTAATTGGGTTTTCATAATTATCGTTCTTAATTACTATTATCGTTATTGTGATTTGGAGAGATCGAATCTCATACCGGTAAAAGTTATCTAATTTGATTTGCAGACATGGAATCTTATTTGAGGATAAGTGAAGATAATGATTCAAAGGATTGTTCTATTGAGAATTAATTGATAATTGTATAGGATTAGGTTGATGAACCCTAAAGACTCAACATCTTTCTTTAATTGTTAACACAAAGTCCTTTACTTGCTTTTATTTTATTATTTGCTTTTGATATTATTATTAGTATAAAACAAACCAAACCAAATTTCTTAACTCAAAATAAACAACTATAGAACGGCAGTGATATTAACCAATCCCTGTGGATACGATATATTACCGAAAATATTTACCCACAAATACTTTCAACAAATTGGCGCCGTTGCCGGGGATTGGTGTCAATATTGCATGCATTGCAATAAGTTCTTATTTTGAGTTTTAATTTTTATTTTCTCTATTTGGTTGTTTCACGTGTTTGCTAGTTTTGCAGAAGATTGTGTATGCGCAGCAAAGTTTCTAGCGATCAACTTCTTTTTGATCCCGAGATCGAAAGGACCGCTAGGAGGTTAAATAGCAAAGCACGAAAAAGAGCGAACATAGCAAAAGCAAGAGACAACGCAACCGCGACATCGTCACAACAACTTGAAACCATTGACGAGTCGCAAGAAGGATTCTTCTTTCACGAACTATTCACGGAGGAAGAACCGGAAGTTTTTATACAACCTACTGTTGGCAACATGGCTGCTAATGGTCCATGTGCTAATAGTCCATGACTCAATCCTCAGTTCGCGAGAACTGCCGCCAACGGGCGACCGACAGAACTGAAGACCGGTATCATACAATTGATTTGTGCAAGTCCTTTCGCCGGATTGGACCATGAAGACCCGTACACGCATCTTACTCGATTCTATGAGTTAGCGGGTACTACGGGTGTCGCTCCAGCTGATGAGGAAGCATTATTTAAGAGGTTGTTCCCACACTCTTTACTATCTAAGGCAAAGGATTGGTATCTGGATCAACCCGAGGTAGTGATGACAAATTGGAACACATTGGAAGAAAAATTTCTGGAAAGGTTTTACTCTCAAAACCGATTCTTCGAAGCAAAAACAGCAATAGCAGTATTTTCTCAAGGTAGTAATGAATCTTTGAATGAAGCATGGGAAAGGTATAAAGCTATGTTGAGAAAGTGCAAAGGACACGGTTTTTCAGACGTTGACCAAATCCATATGTTCCGTAACGGTCTCACAGCTACAAACAAGACACTTTTGGACGCCACAGCTGGTGGTTCTCTCATGTCCAAAACACCTGAAGAAACTACTCAGATAATAGAGCGAATGGCTCTAAATGATCGTCAAGGCAATCATGATCGAACGGTAAGAGATAAGAAACCCGGAATGTTAGAGTTGAACAACAGTGATGCTCTACTTGCTCAGAACAAATTGCTAACTTCACAAGTGGAACTTTTGACACAACAAATGTCTAAATTACCACAACAGATCAAGGAGCTGAACTGGGTATCTAATTCATATCAAGTTGCTAAGTGTGAATTGTGCAAGGGAGATCATCAAACAGGATTCTGTCCACCAGTGCAAGAAGAAGAAGTGAATTACATGAACAATAACCAAGGACAAAGGCAGAATCAATATCAGAACCAGCCATACCAACAAGGTTATCCCCCAAGATACAACAACCAAGGGTACCAACAAAGACCACCGAATCAAGGGTATCAACAACAAGCATTCCAACCATACATTCAACCACCACAACAACAGCAAGGAGGACAATCCAAGTTGGAGGAGACAGTGAATCAGTTCATTCAAACATCAGTAATAAATCAGAAGAACCAGGAAGCGGCAATTAAAAACCTGCAAACTCAAGTGGGGCAAATAACACATCAACTTACTCTACAGGCACAAGGAGCCTTACCAAACTCAACCGAAAAAAAACCGCATGACCAGGAGAAAATTAATGCTGTTACAACAAGGAGTCAAAGGGGTTCAGAATCGGAAAAAGAGAAAGAAGAGATAGGTGACCCTATGGCGATGGAGGTAGATCTGGAAATAAGAGAGGACCTAAAAGAGCCAGAAGTTGTAATACTACCAATGAAACCAGTTGAAGAAAAAAATAAGAAAGATGTTGAACAGGTGATTAAACCATCCCTCCCTTTGCGAGTAACAAAGAAGGATTCAAAAGAGAAAGACGTTCGGAAATTTACGTCCTTGTTCAAAAAGTTAGAAGTGAATTTACCTTTCTTTGAAGCACTGGAACACGTACCTGTGTATAAGAAATTTATGAAGGAGGTATCGGCGAAAAAAAGATCACTAGAGGGAGAACCAAAAATGGCAATCGAAAAATGTAGTATAGTCGCTGCAGCAAGAAAAATCCCAATTAAGAGAAGAGACCCTGGGGCGGTGGCGATACCATGCACTATCAAGAATATATCATTTAAAAAGGTACTTCTCGATTCTGGCTCTAGTGTGAGCCTAATGCCGTTATCCATTTTCAAAAGGCTTGAATTAGACAAGATTAGTGAAAGTAAGTCGCAATTACGGTTCGCCGATCACACTATTAAGAAATCTTATGGAGTAGCGGAAGATGTACTAGTAGAAGTTGATAAGTTTGTTTTCCCTGTTGACTTCCACATCATGGACATTCCGGAAGATGAAGAAACTCCGATCCTTCTTGGGAGACCCTTTTTGTCGACAGGACGCTGTAATCTTGACATTGAAAAGGGGACGCTAACGCTAAAATCATTTGATGAAGAAGTAACCTTGAAGATGCTGGGAGTCAAGAAACACAGGTCAGGGGTAAATGAGAAAAATTCAACTGGTATACCGGAAGGTGCACAAGAAAACAAAAATCTCAAAAACCTCCAAGAAAAAGTCTCTAACATATCTTCTCCAATGAAACCAAATTATGATGATGTCAAAAGTCAAAAGAGGGCTAAGGAGAGTGATAAGAATGGGGAAGATAAAGTGAAGAGAAAAGCTATCCATGCTTTTTATCTTCATGAGTTTGTGGGTATGGAAGTACAAAGTAGCGAGTGTTGGAAAAGGAAATACCCTCCATAAAACAAGGGGTAATGGACCGTCGAGCCATGCGACGTTAAACGAAGCACTTTGTGGGAGGTAACCCACACTTCTAATGTTTTATTTTTGTCTATTTTTATTTCAGGAAATAATAAGGGAACCTTTCTGGTGAAAGCTAGGAAGAGGCAAGTAATATTGTAATACCCTCTGTGAGTCAACCCTCTCGGGCTTGTTACGAAACATTGAGGTCAATGTTTAGTTTAGGTTTGGGGGTGGATTTACTCTTTGCATTTTTTTATGTTCAATTTTATGTTTTTATGTCTGTTATGTATGCCCAGTTAGAGTAAGTAGTCCCGTAACAAAGCGAGAACCTCAAGCGAAGTATCAACAATGAAGCAACATGTATGAAAGTGGTAGTAAGTGAATGTTCAAAATTTTTGAGTTTCACTCTCTTTCTCAATAAGTAACAAAGCAGGTATGAAATTTCAAACTCAAACTCTTAATGTGTGCAATGAAACTTAAGGTGTTAGTAAATACTGTCAGAAGTTCTTTATGGTACATTGTTTGTTGGATCGGCTTAGCCTTAACCATTGTGAGGAAAGCTTTCCATTGTTTACTATATGCAGGAGACCATCAATTATTTTGACGTGTTTGTATCATGCTAAACCGGTTGTTGCATCGTTTGTGGAAATCTGTGAAAGTGATTGAGGCACTTGTTTGAATCTGAGAGTTCTTTTAGCCTATTCCAATGAAAAAAACTTTTTTGCTTCTGTGAGAGTGTGATCCTTTGCTAACCATTCTTTGAGCCTGAGGTCAAGGTAAGTATCATAATATGCACCAAGGAAATACCTGGTGAGTTTGATCTCAATAAAAAGTTTTGTTTTGGACCATCAACCATAAAATTTGGTGATGTGTTTTCTCTTTGACCTTTTTAGAAAGTAGGGGAGCATTCATATAATCTGAATACAGGTTGATCTCCAAGTTGGGGAGAGTCACATTCAAAAGAAGAGTAAGTACTTATGGTAATCGGTGAAAGATAAAAGAAGTCGTAGCTTGAGAAAAAAGAGAAGTAACAACGTTAGAATATAACGGTTGCTGAAAAAAAGTGAAAAAGAAAAACCAAGCTACGAATGAAAAAAAGATGGACAGGTAAAGGAAGTAGAGTTTTAGAGAAAAAGAAATAAGTTATGAATTGGATGCTTCCCTATATTAGGAACAACCCTTGATTATCTTCTTTTCTTTGAATCTAAACCACATTACAACCATAGAAAGACCTTCTGATTCTCAGATTCCACAAGACTTGATGCGAGCAATTTGGTGAACGTATGATATGGATCTTTGTTGATTTAATTGTTTGGATGAGTGTTTAACCCCCCTTTTTATTCATCATACTTTTTGATGAGAGTGATTAGTGCTGATTCAATTACAATTGTGTAGTGTTTTGAACTTCTGGAGGTAATTTGCTTTCAACGTTTGTTTCATGTGTATATTCTGAGTTTGCAGGTAGAAGAGGAGTATTTGACTTAGTTACTGGATTGAACCACTTGAGAAAAACTTTTTGAAAAACTTGTTGCTTGATTGTCGGTAAACTTTGCTGGAGGTAAGTAATTTTGTTTAGGGACAAACAAAACTCTAAGTTGGGGAGAGTTTGTTAGGAGTAAATTAATGGTAAATTCATGTGTTAATATAAGTGATTTCTTCTCTAAACCAATGCAAAAATGTGATGAATCCATAGGTTTTTATTAAGAATTGAACTGAATAAGTTTAGTTCGTGCGTAAAGCAAATCGAATCACTTGTGGGTGTTATTGTTGCAGGTTTTGAGCTGAATAAGAACTTAAGAAGAACATGAGGAGGAAAGAAAGCTGGAAGTCTCAAAGGCTGAAGAAAAAGATGGAAAGTACAAAGGGCGCGCCGCGAGAGTTCCTAGGCGCGCCGCGAAAATACTTCTGTTTGAGGGGCGCGCCGCGCCAGCCCGTTGCCGCGCCGCGGCCTCGGCGTTAAAAGCCCAAAAGTTCTGTTTTAAAGCCCTAGTTTTCCAAGTGGTAAAATATACTTTTGTGGGAGCGAAATTAGGAGAGCTATCTGATTCTGAAGCTGAGAACAACAATTGAAGGTGGATTCTTTACCAATCGAAGACATTCTATTGATGAAGATGAATTCCTCCATTGATTCTTGTATGTTCTTCATGTCTATGGAGAGCTAAATCCCTCTTGTTGAGTCTAAGGTAGTAGTTAACCTATGAATATACATTACCATTGATTAATTCCTGTGAACAATTGTTTGAATTTATTATCAATAAGAAACCTTGCTTTTAATTTACATCATTGTTGAATCTTTGATCGAAAGAAAGGATTTAACTTTTGCCCTAGGTTACTATATTGATTCAATTGCAATTTGCAGAGATGGAATTGTAATTGGGTTTTCATAATTATCGTTCTTAATTACTATTATCGTTATTGTGATTTGGAGAGATCGAATCTCATACCGGTAAAAGTTATCTAATTTGATTTGCAGACATGGAATCTTATTTGAGGATAAGTGAAGATAATGATTCAAAGGATTGTTCTATTGAGAATTAATTGATAATTGTATAGGATTAGTGAAATTCTGGACTCAGATACGCGATGTCTTACAGGATGTCACGACATCACTATCTGAATGTTTTTAAACAAATGAACAAAGTGTAACCAGAAAACAACACAGGAAAATTGTTAACCCAGTTCGGTGCAAACACACCTACATCTGGGGGCTACCAAGCCAGGGAGGAAGTCCACTATAAGTAATATCAATTCAAGGTAATACAACTCAATATTACGCCTTTCACTTAATATCTACCCTATGCAACTTCAATCTAAACAACTTAGACCAGAGATCCTACTCACTCCCCCTCAATCACAGCAGTGATGAAAAACTAACCAATTAAAACAGAAGAAGACACTCTTCAAGAACACAACTTGATCTTGCTTAAAAGCTTTGATCAAGTACAATAGTACTCTTGCTTAAAAGCTTCGAGTACTTCTTACAACTCAAAACAAAAACACCTAGACCAAGACAATCATCATGATGATTGTTTGGCTTACAAGAAAACTACAACGAGAACCTTAAACACACAGAACTCTAATAGTTTCTCAATCAGAAAACCCTGACGGCAACCGCAGCACCTGCACGGATTAAATAACCTTCAGACCATACTGCAACTGGGCCTTGGATCCACAAAATAGTTTTTGCCCTAATTAAAACAAATCTCCATTACACAAGGAACTCATAATAGTAATCATTCAAGACGTCCTTGAAACAGACCAGAATCCATTATTACCAAATATAGCGCATAAGGTCCTATCAGATCATACAATCATAAGTACTAATAGAAAAAACTAACAGCTGCGAATGTCATGACATCGGCCCTGACATCAGGTAAAGGCCTGCATAATTAATGACTTCACAACAACAGAAAGCATGTCATGACACTGTTTTTGACATGATAGAACCACAATTAGTTTTACCAAAAATTACAGCCAATCAACAACATCTACAAACTCCCCCTTTGGCGAATTTTTGGCTAAAACAATAATAGATGCCACCAGATATCAGAGCATACAGCAGCCAACAACAGAAAAATAAATTCTGTAAAAAAAAAACAGCAACTTGATTCAACTTGATTAATCACCAAAAACCAACTACTTAATCAATTATTACAGAAACCACTTGTCATTGTCAGGGAGAACCACCAAATAAAGAAAACCAGAAAACCACAGAACAACCATGTCCAAGAAAAAACCATCAGACCCACCAAAATAACAAAACAACCATTACAACAAAAACAACCACTACCACTACCAATTACTCCCCCTTTTTAGCCACAAAAGGAGCCAAAACATATTCAGCTTAGCAGAGCTAATCATCAGACCCATCACTGTCTTCATCTCTAGAGCCACCAGGATTGTCATCACTTGAGCTACTAGTCCATTCAGCAGCATCACCACTCCCACTCTCAGCACCCTCAGCTTCTTCCTCAGCCTCTTTGTCTTCATCCAAATTGTCATCACCCTTTTCACCAGCAAGATCATCATCTGTAGACTGCTCAAGACTGTGGATGAGATTTTCAAGTTTCAGCTTCCTGTTGTCCAACTCTTGACAAGTCTCTTTTAGCTCAGCAATAAGAAGAGCTTTGTTCACAGTCTTGTTGGGTTGTGATGTCCCAGCAGATGCCTTGTCATCAGACCTCTGCATCAGCTTGTAGTGAAAAGACAAAGCACTCTCCCTCTTACAAGCAGAATCTTTACTTTTCAGAATTCCAGGGTGTTGCTTGAGGATTATTCCACATATCAGAGATGGGAAAGCAATGGGAAGCTTGGTAGCAGAGGTACCAACATGCCTCATAGTTTGATCAAATATGTAGGTCCCATAGTCAAATTTTGTCTTGGTTCCCACAGCATATATGAATCTTCCCAGACCAACAGCAATGGTGGAAGTGTGATTGGTAGGCACCCAGTTAGCAGCACCAATTTTGTGCAGCAATGCATACCTGACATTAAGAGAACTAGCAGACAGTTTGCTCTTTATGGGCCACTTCTTAACCTTACCACCAGTGATTACCTTGCAAACCTCATTATCAGTCACTTCAAGCTCAGGTTGAGCCTCAACATCTCTACCTAGATATAGGTTGATAACAGCAGGGGAAAAATCTATACACTTTCTTCTAACATACACCTTATGAAAATCATCAGTTGTTCCATCACCACAATCTGGAGATAAATTCACAATAAATTCCTTCACCAGCATTTCATAACATTTTGAAAAATGAGTAACAGTTTTAATCAAACCTGCAGCCTTGATGAGCTTCATGACATCTTGACATTCCAGAGCATCATTTGCTAATTCTCTTTCCAGAGCCAGCCTTCTTTGATAAACAAACTTCCACTGGATAGCATTTGAAGCATAGTGCAAGTAAATGTTATCCAAAGGAACATCACGAACCTTTGTGGAGGACTTTGTGACAGCAATCTTCTTCTTGGATGGGATGTCAGGGACATCACTTAAGACATCATCTTCTGGGACAGAAACACTTCTTTCCTTCCTCTTCTTCACAGTAGCCTTGCTCCCTGTGGTTGAAGGTTCAGCTAGGACCTTCTTGTCCTTCTTTATAGTGACCTTCTTTTGAGGAGTAACCTGAGGCTTGAGAGAATGTTGCTCACAGACTTGTTTTCCCTTACGAGCCTTGACCCTGTTGGAGATGCTGGAGATGAGGTCATCATCAGCAATATCAATAGGATCATCAAGTTCATCTAGATCCACCACATCATGCACATTAGGGTTTTCATCTTTCTTAGCAGGAACAGCAGAAACCTCTTCATCTTTCTCAGGAGCAAGAGTCTCATCATCTTTGGAATCAGATGCTTCAACATTGATAGCTTCAGATGTTTCAACATCTTTGGCAACAGGGGTCTCATTAACAGATGTCTCAACATCTTTAGCAACGGGGGTCTCATCATCTTGCACACCTTGATCAACATCGGAAGCAGGCATTTGGGCTAGAGGAACAGAAATTCCTTCAACTTTGTGCCCTTCATTCAAGATTCTGGTGACCATATTTGCAATCGCATTATGAACATAGGAAGAGCCCTCTCTATGCTGGACAGAAAAGGTTTCTGGGACAGATCCTCCGGTTGATTTTCTTGCATGCATCTTTCTTGGTTGACTGCGAACAGAATCGGAAGGAGGAACAGAGTTCAATGGCATAACATCCAGCACAACATCTTGATTGCTCACAGCATTTGGTGCCCTAGAGCCTGATGCTGTTTCAGAGATGGGAGAAGATTTCTTTGAGGAAGGACTCTGAGACATGGTGAGAGAAAATGAGAGGCTGGGTAAGGAGTGATGAATGCAGGAACACAGTGAGATAGCGTGAGTGTGGAGGAGAGGTTGTGGAGGAGTGGAAACCGTTTGAGTAACTTGCAAAAAGGGGGGAAAATACACTTTAATGTGTAATGATATCCAAGATTTGGAGAGAGAATTAGTGCTGGCCCCAGTCTCAATTAATTGCCATAATCTTTCACAAAGACAAATGCCTAATTTGTTTCTTAGATTTTCAGACTTATTTGCATCTAAGACTTTTGTGAAACTGCCAGCAAGTTGAAGATCTGTGGCAACATGTTCCAAGCCAATTATTTTGTCCTCAACAAGATCTCTGATGTAGTGATGTCTAATATCACTATGCTTGGTCCTGCTGTGCTGAATGGAATTCTTTGAAATGTTGATGGCACCTAAGTTGTCACAATATAATGTCATGACATCTTGTGTGACATTGTATTCTGTTGACATTTGTTTCATCCAAACAAGTTGAGAACAGCTACTTCTCAAGAAGGAACATCCTCCTGAAGTTCTTTTTCTGTTATCAGCACTGCCTGCCCAGTCTCTTAGATAAGGATGACCAAGTTTTTGGTGCCATAGCTTTGCTTCTTCTTCTTTAGAGCATATAGTAGAATAGCTGGATTCCTGAGACATCCACAAGAAGCAGTTATTTTTGGATCTGACACCCCTCATTACTACTTCCTTTTCTTCCTTAGTAACCACACACTCATCTTTAGTGAAGTTGACTTGGTATCCTTGGTCACAGAGTTGACTGATGCTTATAAGATTGGCAGTCAGGTCTTTGACCAACAGAACATCTTCTAAATTTGGCACTCCTGGACACTCTAATTTTCCAACTCCTTTGATTTCACCTTTAGCTCCATCACCAAAGGTTACATAACTGGTAGAATGACTCTTGATATCAACAAGCATATTCTTGAGTCCAGTCATGTGTCTGGAGCATCCACTATCAAAATACCAGTCTTCTTTGGCTGAAACTCTAAGAGATGTATGGGCTATTAAAGCCATACTTTTAGGTTTCCATTGTTGCTTCTGAATGGGCATGATCTGCTTAGGTTTGTAAACAAGAGCTTGATCTGGATATCCATATAGTCTGAAGCAAAAAGGCTTGATGTGTCCAAATCTTCCACAGTAATGACATCTCCATCTTTGAAACTTTCTCTTCATTTCACCTTTCTCGTGATGTTGAGTCACATGTTTTGACATCGGCTTCGACATCTCAGCTTCAGGTTTAGTTCTGCTACTATCTTGGACATATTTCTTTGCACTGACAAATCCTATGCCAGACATATCTCTTGAACTTTTTCCAACCTGCAAGATCTCCTCCAGCATATCCGTGCCATTGTTCAACATTTTTACTGATTTAGACATTTGATCAAGTTTGGATTGTAACAGGATAATTTCATCATTCAGTTCTGATATAGTTTTATTAAGCTCTTTGTTATCAGCCTCCAACTGGGCTATGTATTTCTTCTGCTTTTCACCTTGTTGACATACTTCAGCACTTCTGATACAGAGCTTCCTGTAGGAGGTTGCCAGTTCTTCAAAGGATAGCTCATCTTCACTAGAGTCTTCATCTGAGTTGTAAACTCCAGTCAGAGCTGTGACATGTTTGGCTGATTCTTCTTCAAAATCACTCTCAGAATCTTCATCAGACCAGGAGACTGACAATCCTTTCTTTTGTTTCTTGAGATAGGTAGGGCATTCAGCTCTAATATGTCCATACCCTTCACATCCATGACATTGAATCCCTTTACTGTGATTGTATTTTTCTTCTGGTTTATCTCTTCTGCCAGAGTCATAAGATCTACTGATGTCAGATGAGATGTTCTTGACATTAGGTCTTGGCTTATGATCCATTCTTCTTATAATTTTGTTGAATTGTTTGCTAAGCATAGCTATAGATTCAGATAGATTCTCTTCACTCCTTTCCTCTACTTCCTCTCGAGAGTTGGACACAAAGGCTATGCTTTTGTTCTTCTTTTCAGAATTTTCATTGATTCCCATCTCAAAGGTTTGAAGAGATCCAATTAACTCCTCTACCTTCATTTTGCTGATGTCCTGTGCCTCTTCTATAGCTGTAACTTTCATATCAAATCTCTTAGGTAGGGATCTAAGGATTTTCCTTACCAACTTTTCATCAGACATTTTTTCTCCCAAAGCTCCTGAGGTATTAGCAATATCGAGTAAATTCATATGAAAATCCTTAATACTTTCATCGTCCCTCATCCTTAGATTTTCAAATTTTGTAGTTAGCAGTTGAAGTCTTGACATCTTCACTTTGGAGGTGCCCTCATGAGTAGTCTTTAGAATATCCCAGACATCTTTGGCTAGTTCACACTGGTGAACCAGTCTGAATATATTTTTGTCAATTCCATTGAATAAAGCATTTAGAGCTTTAGAGTTGCCAAGCGCCAATGCCTCTTCATCTTTGTCCCACTCTTCCTCTGGTTTAAGAGTTTTGTTGCCATCTTTATCAGTAATAACAGGATGTTCCCATCCTTTGTTCACAGCTCTCCATGCTTTGCTGTTCACAGATTTCAGAAAAGCCACCATGAGAGGTTTCCAATAATCATAATTAGAGCCATCCAGAATGGGTGGTCTCATTATAAATCCACCACCTTCTTTGTCCATCGAACCAGAAAATACTTTCCCTAGATCTCACCCAGTAAAAACAGGCAGGGTGCCTGCTCTGATGCCAATTGAAATTCTGGACTCAGATACGCGATGTCTTACAGGATGTCACGACATCACTATCTGAATGTTTTTAAACAAATGAACAAAGTGTAACCAGAAAACAACACAGGAAAATTGTTAACCCAGTTCGGTGCAAACACACCTACATCTGGGGGCTACCAAGCCAGGGAGGAAGTCCACTATAAGTAATATCAATTCAAGGTAATACAACTCAATATTACGCCTTTCACTTAATATCTACCCAATGCAACTTCAATCTAAACAACTTAGACCAGAGATCCTACTCACTCCCCCTCAATCACAGCAGTGATGAAAAACTAACCAATTAAAACAGAAGAAGACACTCTTCAAGAACACAACTTGATCTTGCTTAAAAGCTTTGATCAAGTACAATAGTACTCTTGCTTAAAAGCTTCGAGTACTTCTTACAACTCAAAACAAAAACACCTAGACCAAGACAATCATCATGATGATTGTTTGGCTTACAAGAAAACTACAACGAGAACCTTAAACACACAGAACTCTAATAGTTTCTCAATCAGAAAACCCTGACGGCAACCGCAGCACCTGCACGGATTAAATAACCTTCAGACCATACTGCAACTGGGCCTTGGATCCACAAAATAGTTTTTGCCCTAATTAAAACAAATCTCCATTACACAAGGAACTCATAATAGTAATCATTCAAGACGTCCTTGAAACAGACCAGAATCCATTATTACCAAATATAGCGCATAAGGTCCTATCAGATCATACAATCATAAGTACTAATAGAAAAAACTAACAGCTGCGAATGTCATGACATCGGCCCTGACATCAGGTAAAGGCCTGCATAATTAATGACTTCACAACAACAGAAAGCATGTCATGACACTGTTTTTGACATGATAGAACCACAATTAGTTTTACCAAAAATTACAGCCAATCAACAACATCTACAATTAGGTTGATGAACCCTAAAGACTCAACATCTTTCTTTAATTGTTAACACAAAGTCCTTTACTTGCTTTTATTTTATTATTTGCTTTTGATATTATTATTAGTATAAAACAAACCAAACCAAATTTCTTAACTCAAAATAAACAACTATAGAACGGCAGTGATATTAACCAATCCCTGTGGATACGATATATTACCGAAAATATTTACCCACAAATACTTTCAACAAAACTCATAGCCAATAGGGAAGATTTTAGAGGATCAAGACTAGCACAAGAAATAGAATTACACAACAGAGACATTTTCTAGAGAACCAATCTAAATTCATGGAATGCAATCAAACTTAAGTGGTATTTGAGCTAAGTCTCCTCCGAGGTTATACAAATTTAAGTCAAAAAAGAAAAGGCCATATAATGCAATGTATTTGAATTAAATAATGCAATATCCTTGGTTTAGTTGTACGATTGTCTTTCCCATTTCAAAATAGTACATGTGCTCAACATGGTAAGACTTAAAATTAAGATAAACGAAGTTGCATTCGGCACACTCCTCTATTGGTAGCTAGACACTCAATAGCATAGGCGATGAAGCCCTAGATACCCTGGACTCAAAACAAATTTCACTTGGTGGAAGGGAAACCGAATCTTGGCCAAGCACGATCGCCAAAGACATCATAACAAAGTTCAACTCTAAATCTGGCCAACACAGGCATGTGTTTGGGTCGACCACGCTGAAGTAATGATAAAATAAGATCATTCAAGACTGTATGATGAAATAAAATTATTGAATAATATATAATAAAATAAAATTATTCAAAACTATATGATAAAATAAAGGGTTAAATATACAAATTATGTTGAATGACTTGGCAATTTTATTTTGATTTTTTATCTACGTTAATATTAATTTTTTTATATTTATTTAAATTAGTTTTACTAATATTTTTTAAGAAGATCTATTTTATAAATTAATTATTAAAATATTATTGGGCCTTTGAACCCATGAAATATACAATCTCAATGATTCTTCCAGCCCATTACTCACAGCTGTTCTAAAGTCAATAACTATACATGTATTTTTGCATTATATACATTCATATTCTCTTCTTAATAAAAGACGTGGGACTAAAATATTACTAACATACAAAACAAAATGTTGTGATTGCTTCACCTATTACTGAGAATATAATCACAAATCTCACACTATTATACACAATTTTATTAGTTACAATATACACAGTAACAATATATATATGCATCTGATGAATCCTTTTCTTCATCCTTACCCGGTTGCAAAAACACATGTGGAGACATAACAATTTCATATCCATTTGGTATATCAGAATCATCATCACCAAATCAAGGCACATAATTTCTAGAGCCTAAATTCAATCTCACATGTGAAAACAACACAAAGTTAATATGTGGTGATGTTCCTGTTTTAGACATAAACATCCTCCAAGGTCAACTTGAACTCTTGTGTTTTGTCTCACTACAACGAGGAAGGGCTTTTAAAGCGCTTTTTTTGGCCTTTAACAGCGCTTTAAAGCGCTGCCAAAGCCAGCGCTGGCATAGGCTACGAAAGCGCTTTTAAAAGCGCTCTGGTAGGCCCCCCTATAAGAGCGCTTTTCTGGAAAAAGCGCTCTTGTAGGCCCCCCTTTAAGAGCGCTTTTCAGGTAAAAGCGCTCTGGTAGGCCCCCCTTTAAGTGCGCTTTTTCCAGAAAAGCGCTGTGATAGGCCCACCTGTGAGAGAAAAAATTAAAAAAAAAACGCAACATACTAAAGCGCTTTTATAAAAGCGCTCTTATAGGGTGGGCTTTAAGAGCGCTTTTTCCAGAAAAAGCGCTCTTATAGCCCCCCCTATAAGAGCGCTTTTACAAAAGCGCTTTAGTATGTTGTTTTTTTTTTTTTTTTTTGCTTTTTTAGTAATCTTTGGCAGCGCTTTTAAAAAGAAGCGCTTTAGTATGTGGTCCTTTAAGAGCGCTTTTTTAAAAAGCGCTTTAGTAGCTAAATGAGGTATTTTAATGTGCAGCCTGTAATTTAATCCTCCCAGTCGACCTGTAATATTTTCGACCTGTAATATGTTTTCAGCCTGTAATATTTTCGACCTGTAATTTATTTTCGACTATATTATTTCAGCCATCAGTAAGACAATATATATATATATATACTAATATAATACCATTATAATATCCAATATTATATATATACATCATTACAACATCAATAATATTATAGTACTTCAATTCGACACAAATCCTACATGAAAAAGCGCTTAATATAAAAATGACACAAATCCTCTTTTATTTCTTCCAACTTAAGTCTCGGGTATCCAGTGGCACGGAATTCGTCAAGGTACTACAAAACAAAAACAAAATATGAATGATACATTTAGTTAAATGTAATAAATTATATGAAATTATCTTAAGTTATAAATTCATACCGTGATCGGAATCTCTAATTGATTTGCCTGAAGGATTTCTTTCATAAACCTCAATACAAAGTATCCGCAATCGTAACTGTTTTTCTGTTGCGGGCACTACATAGAAAAACAAATAAGATTCTATAGTTGTGCATTGTTTTATCAAGTAGCATAAATATATTATAAGCAACATTGTGAAAAATAATGTACCTGCACTTGGATCCAAGTAATGTTGCTAGATTTAGTTCGGGATACCTGTGCGTCCCGTTGACTTCGGAACACTTGTATTGATCTAATTAACAAATATATAAAAGCATATGTTTAGATCAATCCCACAAATAAGTAAATATATATATATATAAATATACACGAATATATATTTAGAACGATCCCACTTACAAATCAACGATGTCCTTCATGGCCGGATAATTGGTCCATTCACCATTTACCGAATTCAGATAATACACGACTTCCCTTATAGGGTTGATAGCAAGCAGCAACCAGTGTGCTCTATAAATAAAAACAATAGGTTATATGAAAATTTTGCTATACACAAAAGAAACAGAGATTAGATGAACAAAGAATGAGAAACTAACCCTACTGGTCGAGTATTATACGCCCAAAGATGCAGACATTCTGTATTGCCGGTGGACATGAATCTATCTACTAAGCACTGTCTAACTGATTCCGGTTCCGAATCAATTGCCATTCCGCTGCAGTGGGCGGAAGACACGAAACGGAATCTGTTAGACAACGGAGTCCCGCGCAACACTCTGTCATACAACAACCTTAAATAAAAACATAATAAACATTAGATTATTTTCATTGAAATGTGTAGATAAATTATATTGTGGGACTAATTAAATAATATATCGGATGAGGGAATATTACCGAATGTATGAGTGCATGTTATTGACGCCTAGTTGATCATGCTTAAAAATCTCCTCCAAGTCATCAAGTGTAATAAGTGACTTGAATTCAATACCGAAGACACTCTCATCCATAACGATTTCACGTTCAGCACCATCCGTCAAATCGGACATATCAACCATTGTTGCGAGCGTCGACCGGTACCGAGGCACAAAAGCACCGCCTTTTTTTCCCGCTGGCTTCGGAGGACCAGTGGGTGGTACGGTACGAACTTGCTGCGTCACTTGTTGTGACTCTCGAGCGGATGCCTAAAAATCATATAAGTTATGTAAAATATAAAATCATGCAGATTTAGATTCAGATTAATTATTAACACTTTAAATGTACCTCTTTTAGTGATGCAACGGACTCCTCCTCCTGTAAAATCCCTTTACCCTTAACTGTGGGTTTTATAGGAGCAGTCTAAAATTAAAATGTAAAAAATAATTAATAAACGGTTTAGAATTGACATTCGAAAACTAAATGATTCATAATCGTTTTCAATATACCTCATCACTAATGGTAATGAGCTCCGAGGACACGGCATTCGAAGCGGGTCTTCGGAGTGCTTAACCGCAAACTCAACGAATTCCCATACCCCTTTCTCGTACTCTTTCGACAATCGGTTTGATCTCATCCATGTCTTATCCATGACTTAATTAAGCTAAACAAATGCTTCTTGGTTTCTCTATCAGGTACTAAGGAATTCTGTCAAGATAATAAATAGCTATCATCATAATAGAATACCTAATCAGAATACCTAATCAGAATACCCGATTTCTTAAAGAAGACATTACCTTATTTCAAGGTAATTAATATAAGTCCACAAACCAAAAAACTGGTTGAGAGACACTAAATTGATATTAAATAGAACCATAAACAATAAACTATAAGCAGAAAATAACAAACTATAAGCAAGAAGAAAGGGATAGTAACCTTAGTTAGACTTGATGTGGGAGATGGGTAGGTTTGAATCGGCGTTGTACAAGTAGAAACCAGAGACTTCAAAGTAACTGTAAAATTAAACACACACACACGATGCAGTTAAATAATATGATTAAAATTAAAATTATAAAGTCCAAGACCATTTTATAAACTTAATAAAGAACACACAGTTAAGGTCATTTACATTCCTTTTACATGAAATTCTGAAGTTCGTGTTACTAGTTTTCTCCTTTTGAAACATAAAATTAAGCATAGTTGCATAGTAAAATAATAATGATAATGCAAAATTCTTATCACCAAACTATTTCTTAATTTAACATAACCTTGATAATAACGAAGATATGGGCAAGGTAAAATACAAATACCATAATCATATAGCTTACAGGTGGCGAAAAAAAGAGGAAAAATTACTATATATTGCACCATTTGAAAGAAATCCTTTTTATAGAAATCCAAAACATCAGCAGAAACAGAATTCACAGTCCAACTATTAAAGAAAAACCTGAACACGTAGTTAACCGGTGCTAAAAATCCTAAAGTGCAATCGATCCGGTCCCAAGATTCAAACCTCTAAACTTAATAAAGAACACACAGTACAGGGGCTGATTTAAACAATCTCTAAACTTAATAAAGATCACACAGGATGAGAGAACCTTAATAGAACTTCAAAGAACATTGCAAATGAAACAAGAATGCACTGCACAAATTCTAACCAACCAAATATCCCTAAACCCCTTTCCATCATACTATCAGTTAAAGGAAGCACTTTTTCCTGCTCAACAGAATCAGAATTTGTTAAAACCGGAACTGAATCTTCAATTGCCATAGCTATTTAAATTAAACTAAACTCAAAATCAAAATCAAAAACGGAACTGAATCTTCAATTCCCTTTTACATCAACCAAATTAAACCGGTTAAGTGTCTAACTATGTTTAGAATATTCTAATACATGATGAATCTTTAAGACACAAAGATTTAAGAGAGAACAATAAAAACTTAACAAAACTTCAAAATATATAACACTCTAAAGACATTTAATCAAACATGTAATATGCTTCATTCTCAAATTGCAATGCAACCCTTAGTTGAAACCCTTAAAACTAAACCCATAAATCATATTACCTTGCACAGTCAGACGGAGGAGAGAACGACGGTGGTGGCTGGCGACGGAGGGACGAACGTGGTGGCTGGCGACGGAGGGACGAACGGTGGTGGCTGGCGACGGAGGGACGAACGGTGGTGGCTGTGGCTGGCGACGGAGGGAGGGTTTTTCGGTTGCAGAGAAAGTGAGAAACAGTACTGTGAGAAAGTGAGAAAGTGAAAGCGTGTTTTTGTTTTTAATTTTTACTAATAAAGGCTACTAAAGCGCTTCAGAAAAGCGCTCTCATAGCCTGGTCTATACCAGCGCTTTTTAGCAAAAAGCGCTCTCATTAAACCCCCCTATAGCAGCGCTTTGAAAAGCGCTCTCATACCCCCCATTACCAAAGCGCTTTTCAAAAGCGCTCTCATACCCCCCCCCCCCCTTACCAAAGCGCTTTTCAAAAGCGCTCTCATACACCCCCCCTACCACAGCGCTTTTCAGAAGCGCTCTCATACCCCCCCCCCCCCCTTTAAGAGCGCTTTTTTAGCGTGTTTTTTTATTTTGTTTTTAGTGCAACCTATAAGAGCGCTTTTTACCAGAAGCGCTTTAGTAGGGGTGCTGTTAAAAATTAAATTTGGCGTAGTGTCTCAAGTTATTATGATAGAAAAAACTAAATCCAACCAACTTTAGACACTGCTAGTTTTGCTGAAGGTAAAGACCTCGTTGTGTCTGTGATGTCTGCAATGGGCGAGGAGCAGATTAATGTCCTGAAAGATATTGGTCCAAAGAACTAGCTTCATGCCATGCTGTTAGTTTGTTGTTTCTATTTAAGTGAAAGATATTTTTGCGTTGTCTTCCATAATATAACCATGCAGAAAACAAAATGTTGTGATGGCTTCACCACTTTCTGTAGCTAAATCTTGTTACAATTTATTAGAGAATAGTTTTCATGCAAGTTTGGATGTGTTCTCATGCAAATTTTGGTTCACAGTATATCTAATTGTGCCTTGATTTAAAAAGCATAACCACATGTACATTGACAACTTGAAGAAACAACTTGCATGAATTATATACACTTATTTACACTTTAGTTCCACATCATTTTGTTAGCAAAGATTTAAGTGTATATAAAGCATAACCACATGTACATTGACAATTTGAAGACAGACTGGGAGAAAATGGATAACAATCCTAACATGTTTCAATTTAAATTTTTAATTAGAAAATTTCTAAATTTAAAAAGAAAACAAAAAAATATTAATTAATATATATTCTGTAAAATATAGTAATATATTTAATAAAATATAATATAATTAAAAGAATTAAAAAAGAAGATTTAAAAAACTATCTACGTGGATTTTTTTTTTAGTAAATAAAAAAATTCCACCTAGACTGTCATGTCACAAGCAAAATGGAATCTGTGGATTTTTTTTTAGTAAATAAAAAAATTCCACCTAGACTATCATGTCACAAGCAAAATGGAATCTGAAGTCAGATAGTGTGCATGGGCTATAGGGAATGAATCTGGATATTACAAGGGATGTTTTACAAAAAAAACTTTACTAGGGGCTAAAAATAAATCTCGCTAACTTTACAGGGGGTGTTGTATATTTAATCCTAAAATAAAATCATTTAGGACGATGTGATGACATAAAATCATTAAAGCAACAGTCAAAATCATGCGAAGACAGAGAGAAGCATTAATCATCAAATGAAAGCTCCAAAATATACATGATAAAATATTATTAAAAATACTTAGGACTAGCATCAAACAATTAATATCATCTAATACAGTAATAATCAATTTATAAAATTGACCAGATTCCCTTCCACAACTTCTTTCTCTAGATCTATTTAATCTCTGGGATACATCACACTGGGGAACAAAAGTATCACCTGACTCAAAGAAATTTGGAAGGACGCTTGTATAATGTTGAATATGAGGTTGACACATTCTTCAAGTTCCTTACACAAATATACCAAACACTCTTTGTAGGCTTTTGCCTCTTTGACATGGTCGTCCTTCTCTTTCTTTAGAGAGCCCTTATTCTTTTCCATTCTGTCAAGGAGAAGCAAGGGTCTCTCGAGCATCAGCCAAATGTTTCTCAACCTTAGTCAAGGGACTCCTCTGCCTTTACCATAGAAGATCGAACTTTTTCGTGGTTTTTTTCTGTTTCTTCCATCGACTCTTCCAAGAGAGTGACCCTGGCGGCAAGATCGAAGGGTAACCATGCTCCACTACATCCTTTTACAAGGAATAAAGTTTTTCCAGAAGTTTGTTTCGCTCTATGAGGATATAATCATATTGATTTTTCAAGAGCTTCTTCTCTCTCCTTATTATGCCTAAAGCCACCCCTCCCCCCAACCGACGACCCCAATGGTCATCAAGGTGGCACCCCATTACATAAGGTAAATTATTTCCACAATCATTTCCTGTCTGGCGGTGTCAGATAAATTTTAGTATTATCAGAATTGCTCCCCACATCTGACTGACAATGAACCAAGGGGAATGAAGGGGAACGACTATCCTCTGGCTTAATGCAGAAGCTAGAATTTTCCTAATGCTTCTAGGGGATGACTAGGAAGTAACAGTCATTGAAAGATTTTCAACTATCAATGTAAACATCAAACATTTTCTTCGACTGATGATGCTAGATCAACTATTTCCCCTGTTTTGCTCTAGTAAAAGTGTGTATTATTATCACCAACCTGAAGAATGGCGGATGGAATTGCACTGGATGACAAGTCTTTGTAATAAAAAAGGGTGGAGAGTGAAGATCCTTCAATGTGCTTTCACGGAGACGCTGTATGAATGTTGGAGGTATCGGAACCAAACCTGTTTTGGGGACCAAACCTGCCAAGATGATGTTGTCTCGAAAAGAATTGATGCTACGGTGTACCGGTGTTGGGCCAAACCTAAGCTTAGAGTGCCTCTTAGCAGTGTGCTTATGCCTTAATGGTGGCAGTCTGTTTTGTTATTTGTAACCTGGATAGTTGGATCCTTTGGATCACTTGCTTGTAATGTTTTTGAATCTTCTAATAAAGTTATTTCTTGATTCAAAAAAGTGTGTATTATGCTAAATAAGTTGAAAAATAACTTGAAGGCTATTGGAACACTTTCACATATACATTTCTTTACATCTTAATTTCTTGATTATACCTATCATGCATATTTCACATGATTTCTATGGTGCCACAATATTAGGAATTCTGAGTACAAGCTTCTTTGAACTCAGATGCCCTAAGATTTTGAAGTTCACATGCCATAATCTCTTATGCCACAACTCATTCTCCTTTGCAACACTTGTTGCACTAAGGCATTTAGTGTATGTTGTTTTGACATTCACCTTGAATGTCTTGTTTCTTCCCATCTTATACTACATAATTAACTTCTACTTACATTCATACAACTTCAAGAGATTGTCCTTCATGGTTACAGAAAAACCTTTTTCAATCACTTGCCCAACACTCATCAGATTGCTCTTCATGCCAGTAAAATACCATACATCCTTGATTATAGTAGATTTTCCATTCATCAACTTCACTCTGACATTTATCATTCCTTCAGCATTAAGATACTTATCATCAACACATGTATTATTGGTCTTTCTACCAGATTCCAAATCAACAAGCCATTGCTTCTTTCAAGTTAGGTGATTTGAGTAGCCAATATCCACATACCATCAATCAACCATGATTTCACCTTCATTTTCATATGCCATAAAAAGCACATGTCCATCCTCTAAATATCCTTTGGCTATATTGACCTTTTCACACTAGTGTTCAGAGAGTGTCTATCCACAAGCCTTCATCTCATTCGTGATCAGCGTTAATATGGAGATGTAATCTGGTACCATCTCATTGTTCTTCATGCTGAGATTCTCATATTTCTTGTGTATGGAATGCAACTTCACCTTCTTCAATGAGGCATCGCCGCCATAACATCGCAACAGTGTATCCCATGCCACCTTTTCCGTCGTAGCATCAACAATCTTCTCAAATACACTCGTATCCATACACTGATGGATGTAGAACAATTCCTTCTAACCCTTTTTCATTGTTTCACGTTGTGCGCTTCAATTGCATCTGCTACAACCGTTGTTGGTGAGATCAAGAACATCTTTAGCTCCAAACCACATACTCACTTGAATCAATCACTGATTCCATTTTTTCTATCGAATACTGGAGCTTTGTGTTCAAGCTACTGTTTTCGCCCTTCATTTTCGATCTTATGGAAATTAATCAATTCTCACCAGCACTCGTGTTTCCAAATCTCGCATAATCAAGAAATGTGATTCTTTTCTGATTTTGATCTACATTTCAATGTGAACTTGAAGAATAGAATCAATCACACACCTCACATACACTCGTGTTTCCCTAAACCAGGACCGTAACTCTTGATACTAATTTGTTGGAGTTCACACCTCCATTGAAGCACAAGATGAAGAAGATGAAGATGAAAGAAGAGAGAGAAGAGAGAAATTGTAACTAACTGTTAATCTCAAAATCTTAAATCAGAAAATATGTTACAAATGAAACTCACTTTAGGTTTATATACAAACATCCAAGTGAAATGAAACTTAAATGTGAACTCAAATGCAAATGAAATGCTAATTAAGATGCTGAAAATATGAATTACAACTAACAACTTCTATCTCACTTTGCGTTTATATACTAACACCCAAATGAAATGAAATGAAACTTAAATGAGAAACCAAATGCTAATTGAAATGTTGAATCTAAATTATAACTAACAATTTCTATCTCTAATAATAAGCAATTTTATGAAAGAATAATTATAAGTAACAATTTCAAATTATAGATGATAGATATTGTTTTGGCAGACCTTCGAGGCCCAATTACAAGAAGGCTCAATTTAAAGGCATGTTCTCTCTGTTGTTAAAGGTTCAGTGGTCTACGAGTCAAGAGACCAACAATCAAGCTTTACCTATAGACAATTGGATATTGTCAGATTCAGTTAAATGATCCTCTGTATTTCCCGTCAGGAGATATGTGGTGGTTCTAACCTCCTTCCATATATAAATTTTTTTACACACAAAGACTCAGGTATTCTACTTATTCACACACTTACAGTGCTTCTCATTTATTCACTAACTTAGATGTTGGAGTGCTAACATTACAAGTCCACTCCGTTATTTCGTATCAGAAGCATGCTCATTGTACATGAGTCCTATGACACTCTGTCGAAGAGGAGAATGATGAAAGGAATATGAGCATGTATTTCTTGGTGATTCCTTGTAGGAGTGTCTATAACTACATCTTAGGGAGATACTTTCTCAACACATTATATTATATGACTTCTACGTGGACCTTTTCTAATACACAAAAAAATACTAAAGAATCTTTATACGACCGCACTCATCTCTGAAAAGAAAAGAAATAAGACTCATACATCAACCACCACCATCATCCACCTTGATGTACGAGAAGATAAAGTAATACAAGATGACAAACTTATCCTACCACTAGAGACCAAAGCAAAATCTCAAAGACCTATCCCAGATGGAAACTTTGAAGCTACGTAACTTGATGAGAATCTAGCAAGATCAGTTAGTGTGGTAGTTGATTTTCCGACCATGGTAATTGAGTCATTGAATGCCTCAAATCCAATGTCGGTCCTTTTGTAGTCTCTTAAGAAAAAATTTCAAACATAAACCCTAAGATAGCATGTCACCTATTGAATAACTACCCCTTCTCTGATATGTGGCCTAGAGATGAAAAAGAAAATCCCCTAAAAAGAGGTAGACATCCTAGAATAAAATAGAGCCTTCAACATCCTCACAAGTTCCTTCATAAAGATGGAAACCACCACCAAGTACAACAAGTGATTCATACCTTAGAGCTTCCACTCCGGTGATCTCTTGTTGAGAAAGGACGATGTTAGGGAAAGAATGTTTGATACGTTAAACTCATAGCCAATAGGGGAGATTTTAGAGGATCAATACTGGCACAAGAAATAGAATTACACAATGGAGACATTTTCTAGAGAACCAATCTAAATTCATGGAATGCTATCAAACTTAAGTGGTATTTGAGCTAAGTCTCCACCGAGGTTATACAAATTTTAGTCAAAAAAGAAAAGGCCATATAATGCAATGTATTTGAATTAAATAATGCAATATCCTTGGTTTAGTTGTACGATTGTCTTTCCCATTATAAAATAGTACATGTGCTCAACATGGTAAGACTTAAAATTAAGATAAACGGAGTTGCATTCGACACACTCCTCTATTGGTAGCTAGACACTCAATAGCATAGGCGATGAAGCCCTAGATACGCTAGACTTAAAACAAGTTTCACTTGGTGGAAGGGAAACCGAATCTTGGCCGAGCACGATCGCCAAAGACATCATAACAAAGTTCAACTCTAAATCTGGCCAACACAAGCATGTGTTTGGGTCGACCACGCTGAAGTAATGATAAAATAAGATCATTCAAGACTTCATGATGAAATAAAATTATTGGATACTATATGATAAAATAAAATTATTCAAAACTATATGATAAAATAAAGGGTTAAATATACAAATCCCCCTGTAATATTAGCGATATTCGATTTAGGCCCATGTAAAAGAATTTTTTTTAAAACCCCCCTCGCAATTTCCAGATTCTCTCACTATAGCCCCTATTGAGCTCAGATTCCATTTTTGAATGACTTGACAATCCAGCTGGATTTTAATTTTATTTTGATTTAATTTTTAGAAGCCACGTGGAATTTTCAATTTTTTTTATTTATTCCTTTTTTATCTACGTTAATTATTTTTTTTTTACATTTTTTAAAATTTGTTTTAATTATTAATATTTTTTAAGAAGATCTATTTTATAAATTAATTATTAAAATATTATTGGGCCTTTGAACCCATGAAATATAGTCTCACATCATTTTGTTAGCAAAGAATTAAAGTGTATATAAAGCATAACCACATGTACATTGACAACTTGAAGACAGACTGAGAGAAAATGGATAACAAACCTAACATGTTTCAATTTAAATTTTTAATTAGAAAATTTCTAAATTTAAAAAGAAAACGAAAAAATATTAATTAATATATATTCTGTAAAATATAGTAATATATTTAATAAAACATAATATAATTAAAAGAAGTAAAAAAGAAGATTTAAAAAACTATCTACGTGGATTTATTTAAGTAAATAAAAAAAAATTCACCTAGACTATCATGTCACAAGCAAAATGGAATCTGAAGTCAGATAGTGTGCATGGGCTATAGTGAAGGAATATGGATATTACAATGGATGTTTTACAACAAAAAAAAAACTTTACTAGGGGCTTAAAACAAATCTCGCTAACTTTACAGGGGGTGTTGTATATTTAACCCTAAAATAAAATCATTCAGGACGATGTGATGACATAAAACCATTAAAGAAACAGTCAAAATCATGCGAAGACAGAGAGAAGTATTAATCATCAAATGAAAGTTACAAAGTATACATGATAAAATATTATTAAAAATACTGAGGACTAGAATCAAACAACTAATGTCATCTATTACAGTAATAATCAATTCATAAAATTGACCAGATTCCTTTCCACAACTTCTTTCTCTAGATCTATTTAATCTCTGGGATACATCACACTGGGGAACAAAAGTATCACCTGACTCAAAAAAATTTGGAAGGACGCTTGTATAATGTTGGATATGAGGTTGACACATTCTTCAAGTTCCTTACACAAATATACCAAACACTCTTTGTAGGCTTTTGCCTCTTTGACATGGTCGTCCTTCTCTTTCTTTAGAGAGCCCTTATCCTTTTCCATTCTGTCAAGAAGAAGCAAGGGCCTCTCGAGCATCAGCCAAATGTTTCTCAACCTTAGTCAAGGAATCCTCTTCCTTTACCAAAGAAGATCGAACTTTTTCATGGTTTTTTTCTGTTTCTTCCATCGACCCTTCCAAGAGAGTGACCCTGGCGGCAAGATCAAAGGGTAACCGTGCTCCACTACATCCTTTTACAAGGAATAAAGTTTTTCCAGAAGTTTGTTTCGCTCTATGAGGATATAAGCATATTGATTTTTCAAGAGCTTCTTCTCTCTCCTTATTATGCCCAAAGTCACCCCTCCCCCCAATCGACGACCCCAATGGTCATTAAGGTGGCACCCCATTACATAAGGTAAATTATTTCCACAATCATTTCCTGCCTGGCGGTGTCAGATAAATCTTAGTATTATCAGAATTGCTCCCCACATCTGACTGGCTATGAACCAAGGGGAATGAAGGGGAACGACTATCCTCCGGCTTAATGCAGAAGCTAGAATTTTCCTCATACCTCTAGGGGATGACTAGGAAGTAACAGTCATTGAAAGATTTTCAACTATCAATGTAAACATCAAACATTTTCTTCGACTAATGATGCTAGATCAACTATTTCCCCTGTTTTGCTCTAGTAAAAGTGTGTATTATGCTAAATAAGTTGAAAAATAACTTGAAGGCTTCACCCTAATACTGGCACCAATTTTGGAACACTTTCACATATATATTTCTTTACATCTTAATTTCTTGATTATACCTACCAACTTAAAATTGCTCCAATTATCAACGTCAATTTAAAACTCTAAAAATGATCTTGCATATATAGTTAGTTCATTATCCACACATGACTCACCATGATGAACAAATAAATGAAGGTATTCTTCTATCTTTACCTATGTCTAGCAACATTAAAATTATAAAGAGGGTGAAATTACTAGGACCTAAAACAGATGTATGCAAAACTCATAAAAGCTAAAATAGAAAACAGATGAACGCAAAACCCCTAAAACCTAAAAATAGAAAACAGATGAACGTAAAACCCCTAAAACCTAAAAATAGAAAGCAGATGAACACCAAAACCCCTAAAACATAAAACAAATATACATAAAATCCCCAAAACCGACAATAGAAAGACAATAAATTATTATCCTTCGTGAATTTTGTAGCTTCAAATGTGTCTACGTCACCGCATTCTTTTGAAATCGTTTTTCTCACCTTCAATTTCATACACACACTCTTGTTCTTCATCATCTTCTCCATGAGCGCTCGTGTATTAGGGTTTTCTAAATAAAAAATTGCAAATGATATAGCGGAATAGTCCTCCCAACATCCCTTATTTAGATGTGTTTTTTAATTTAATTTCCACATCAGCATCATGAGGATAATACATAGTGTATTAGATATGACTTTGACAAATAAAATTAACAGGAAGAATAAATATGACATGGTTTAAAAAAATAACGGAGCAAATAATATTTTAAGAAAATGAAAGATCAAAACCCAAATTAAAAATAAGAGGAAAAAAAAGAATAATTAGCCAAAATAGGATAATCTTTCAAGAAAACATATCTGAACTAATTAAAGTTGTGGCTCTTATCAAACTTCTTTTTAAGGATTGTTCATTTATAGAGAGGATCAAAAGACTTTTGGATCCACACTATTCTAATTAATGAATTAATAGGCTATGTTGTCTTCAATTTCTTTGCTTATAAAAAAACATTCTTCATCTAACAAAATCTCCTATATAAATGATTCATTTCAAACCATACAATATTGCACACTTTCTAGATTTTAAATTATGCGTAATGTTCCACTTGATTGAAGTTTTTAACTAAACTAAAGACGACAATTTTCTGTAGCCATAATATCAACACTTCACACTATGCAATAGGTAGGAATCAACCAATATTTAAGAAACTATTTCAGCAGTTTAATTAAATTATTATTATCATCTCAATATATGTTAAACTTATAATTAATTTTGTCTTTTTCTACTTTACTTTTTTTTCAAAAGCTAAATTTCATATATTGTGCCAATACAAACATTATATAAATATAATGGCTATTTGGTTGTGATGAGGTTATGATTTTCCACGTACTAATTATTCATTAGTCCACTTTTACCACGATAATTTTTTTGTAATATTCATAATGCAACTTTCATGGCTTTTTTCACCTTTCATGTTTACGTGTCCAAAATGACTTCGGCGCATAACTGTTAATGAGACCAGTAACTTTTTAATCTAATTTTTTTGCATGTGTTTTCAAACATTGATCCTTCGTCATTAAGCTAAAGCCAATCTTTTTCTCAGCGTGTAGGACCCCTTTATTTTACTATAATTATACCAGAATAAAAGAAAAAAATAAGTTAAAAAGTTGTTCATATATCTGATCATAACTTTCCCCCACCACCATATATGCTATATTACAATAAAGTTAATTAATTATAAATATTTTGGTATTATAAAGTTAAACGGAAATATATTTATCATCTTATTATTCAATTTTACATATTTATTATCCTTAGTTATTATCTCAAAGCTCCTTTAAATAAAATGGTCAAATATTAAAAAGTATGTTTCTATAATTAATATATTTTTATATTATTTGTCTTTGACATGTTTAGATTTTTAACATCCGTTAATTTTTTTATAAAGAGTTCAAAGAATTATAAATACTAATTTTTTATCTTCTAGATCTACCAATATAATTTTAAGATAATTGATTTTGTCATTTAAAAAAAATAAAGATGTAACTTGTTATTTGTTTGTCTTCTATTTTTATATAAATTTTATTATACTGAAATAGAGTATAATATGAAAAATAATAACTAATTTTTAAATTAAATATTTATAGTAAAATATCAATAAATGTATAAATTAAAAATTATATCAAAATAGAAGGCAAATAATCAACAAACTATGTCACTATTTTTTAAAATGGTAAAATCAAAACTCTTAAAAATTATATTTATTGATTTAAGAGACAATGCATGAGTGTTTGAATTTGATGTAGAAGATTCATCGCCTCTAATGTTAACAAAATAAAAAATATTAAAGAAAAGTTGATTGTCAGAACGCGTTCTCTTATATTTGACGATTTTATTTAAATAAGTTTAAAGAATTGCTTGTACTTCTATACAATCTCTTTTCTTCGGTCCACTTGTGAAAAAACCTAATCAAATTCATATATTCATGGTTCCTTCTTATCCGAAATTAAAATATTTGTTAGTGAAAATATAAATCTTCTCATATACAAGTAATATAAGTCAAAAACGTTCATATACGCATCTTCTATCACATATAGTTCAATCCACTAAAATTTATCAAATAGAAGATTTCTAACAAAATCATATTGATACTTTAAACCTAAAATAAATCTTTAAAATACTAAAGAATTTTATCTTTGCATGAACTTGAAAAGTTGGTAATGTCCAGCTTTTGTTTTTCCTAAAAAGAAAAACATCCACCATACGTACATATGAAACCCACTTTTACTTTTTATTTTTTTATCTTTAGAAAAATGGGCCATAAAGCTTTTCCATTATCTTTTGTTCTATTGTAATTACCACTTTGCCACCATTTTTCATTCTTTAAATACCCATCTCCTTCACTTCAATTCCTCCCTTTTCCCTTCCTTCCCTTTCAACTCATTACTTTGAAAAAAACCAACAATTTCTTTCTCTCTCTCTCTCTTTTATTTTTAACAATGTCTTTCTATGAAGAGAATTTTCCGGTCCCGGTCCGGTTCACGTGTCATCCGGTTCACGAAACCATGTTCACACAAAGCGAAATAGAGGAATTATTTTCCCTAATTAACCAACCGGTTGACCCATCAAGTCCAGGGTCCGGTTCACAGGGATCAAACCGGGCGGTTTACTCAACACGCGAGAGAAAAATAAGGAGAATGCAATCGAACCGGGAGTCAGCCAGACGGTCTCGTTGGAGAAAGAAGCGTCACGTAGAGAATCTCAATAATGACGTGAACCGGTTGAAAATGGAAAACCGGGAACTAAAAAACCGGCTCGGTTTAACCATGCAATACAATCTCATTTTATCCGCGGAGAATGAACGGCTGAGATCAGAATCAGTGACACTTTTAGCAACACTTTTGGATCTATATCGAACCTTAGAGACAATAATTTTACAATAGAAGCAACAAAAATAGTCACAAAAATAGAAACTACTATGTGCACATTAATATATCATAGCATCACATGCATATTAATGAGTACGTTAGTTTTTAGCTATAAGCAAGAAATGATATATCAAGTTATTATCAACTATGGAAAAAGTAATGCTAGCTAGAAGCTCTATAGTTATTTTAAGCTACATTTTTTTTTTTTGAAATTTTTTCTTCTTTTTTATTAGAAGAGAAAATGATTTAGAACATGTGGTGGTTTCGGGGAACCCCACGTTGTTGGAAAAGGATTTAGGTGGTGTCTGTTTTTTTTTTTTGTTGTTGTCACTTTTGTCTTTTGGTAGCTTTTGTAAATTACTACATTTTATTTTAGTGGAGTGATGAGCATTTTCTAAGTTGGAATCTTGGTGGAATATGTAGTTTGTGGTAGTCATGTAATTTAATGTTAATACGCTAAGTATCGATCAAGATAGAGAATGTGGTATTGTTTTATTCTTTTTGTGTTTTGTAATTTGGATTTTGGATGATGGTCAACAATATTGAATTGACTAAGACTTGATGATGTGGACATGGATATGGTGTTAGTTTGGTTCATGTTTTATGACTCAATATCAAAGAAAAGAAAATACAAACTAGGCACTAAAGAATTTAAATAAAAATGAAAGAAGTGGTTAAGAAAGTAAAAGAGATGTGAGGCCAATATTTCGGTAGTGAGGTCATAGTAGAAGGCCCACATACATGTGAACAAATATGCAAATCTGCATTGCTTTAATATTTTAATTTAAAAGGGTTATTCACATTTTGATTTTAATTGAAATAATATTTTTTATAAGTAAATATAAATTAAAGAGAGTATAAGGGGTACTAAAGTTCATTACAAAACTAAATCAATAAAATCAATCGATATTCAAATATATTGTAATACAAATTCAATCATTTTGAAGAGAAAGCAATGGATAGAAACACTAAATTGAAAAAATCAAACTCATAATTTTCTTTAAATCTTACTATATATATTTTAGATGCGTATTCATATGGAGAGATTGGTGCTATGTGTACACTAAAAAGTATGTACATTGTATTTACACCCTAAAATTTTCAATACATTTTAACTTAACACAAATATCTGGGAAAAAAAGTTTATTAAAAAACAACAAAAGTATAAGGAACTGTTTGTTTAGACGGTGTAGGTGTGACTTTTAGTGTAAGCACACCATTTCTCTTCTTTTAATATGGTTACTTTATTGTTTGTCTTATCGTTTATCGTTTATTGAATCTCGCTAATGATTGCAGATCTTTGAATCAAGTTTGAATCGATTCGTTGTTCGTTTAAGCATGTATAAATCAATAGTTATATTTGAGCTTGATCACGATGCTTTTAGTCAATTACATGAGTCTGTAGAATAAAAATCATGTGTTTTTTATTCAATTTAGGTGCAAATAAAAATCTCAGAGTATTTTGAAAACTATGAAAAATTGAGATTTTGTATGTTTGATTTGAATTAAGCATATCAAGCACACTTTCTCATTCAAATCAAATCCAACAGAGGCAAATAAAAACTTTTAAAAGCACGTTGATTCGAATTAGACTTTACACCTAATTCGAATCAAGCATTTTCTCGTCACCTCTGCTTGATTTGATTTGAATGAGACTTTACATCTAATTTGAATCATACCATTTTTTCAACTTTTTCATTTGGGCCTGTTGTAGTTTATTCGAATCAATATTTGTACTTGATTCGAATCATGGGATCTTTGATTTGAATCAGACTTTGTTCTAGATTCGAATCAAGTGTGAAATGGGTCAAAAATATAATTTCTTCTTATTCTACCTCACTTGCTCATTTGACTCAAACCATGAGATGTTTTTGATTCGGAGTTAACTACCTTTTCCATTCATTTTTGTGCTTAATCTCAAGCACATATAAAATAATGTTGTCATCATTTTCCAATTACAACTTTAGTGAATCTCATAAGCATTTTGTGTGATTTTTGTCAAATCACTTCCTCTTACTTTGAAAAAGTTCAAAACCTTTTCCAAACAAATTTCTTTCTTCTTCAACCTTTATTTTGATTTCAGATCTTGATAATGAGAGATTTGTAATTGCTTAAGGGAGAAAATGTCTTGAAACTAATCATTTTTGAAGATTGGATAAAGATTTTGAGGTTTTTACAAGATTGACGTTGTTGTCATTAATGTTTATAAATTCAAGTGAAAAGAAATAAGTTTTTCTCACCATATTGCCTTGGTGTTGGCTGTGTGGAAGGCTATGAACATGGAGGATTCTTCTCAAATCTTCGAATAATTCATCGCTTAAGGAATCAGTAGGATGAAGGGTGATTGTTACACACGAAGACTTGGAGTAGATTGGTGATATTAGAAGATTCAGAAGCATTAATCGATTGAAGATTACACAGAAGAGTTTGACATTAAGTTGTATACAAGTAAAGATCTAGAGAGAATATTTATTTTCTTCGGCATTATTATGGATTAGTTATTGTATGAACTCTTCGAATATTTGTCAAAATAAAAAAGAACAATGCAGGTTCCAATGGAAAACCTTTGAAAAATGCACGTAGGCAAAGCGAGGACGAACGCCAAAGCACTATAAGTCCCGATGTCTTATCTCTCTCTCTCTCTCCCTCTCTCTCTCTCTCTCTTACTCTCTCGCATTTAATTTTTGTAGGATATTGCATGCTTAGATTTTCAATTCTTAATGTAGTTTATCATTTGTTCAATTGGTAGCAATTTATTATGTAAGGTTAGGTTTTGATAGAATTGGAACTTAATCGAACTTTAGTGGTGATTAAAATCTGTGAGACTTGTTGAGTTTAAAATTTGTTAAATTGAATCGTTGTATAAACACATCTCGTGGAGTATACAACTGAATCAGTTAAATATCGTTGTATATCATCATTAGATCATATTTGATATTTGTGAAGTGATTAACACTACAAAAAATGTTCTCTCCAGCGACGTGATTCCCACGCCACAAAAAGGAATATCACGTCACCCCACATAATTTGCGACGTGAAAGAATACGTCGCAGGGGGAAAGGTGGTAAACTAGTAGTGTCATGGCATTCACGTCACTATTCAGTGACATGTAATTCACGTCGCTATATCCTACACACAATCCAACTCACAATTCTGGCACAGTAGACATGCAGCAGGTTTGCAGGGATGGCACAAGTAACGGAGAAAGTTTGTAGCGTGTTTTTCATGCCACTGATTAGTGACGTGGGAAACATGCCACTACAAAACAAACTTTTTTTTTAATATGCATCTAGCGACGTGATAAACATGTCACAAATATAGTGACATGTATATCACGTCACAAAGCATAATTCTTTTTAATAAAAAAATTTTAATTTTAATTATTAAAAAAGGTTTTTATTATTAATAATGAATTATAATTAATATAATAAAATATAAAATATAATTAATAAATAATTTGAATATTAATATTAATAAAATATATTTATTGAATAATATAATAAAATTTAAAATATAAGTAATAAACAAAATATAAATTAAAATTTATCATACATCAATTAAAATTTAATATGTTTCATACATTAAAATTAAAACTAAAACTAAAATATAATTAATATTACATAATAATTAAGTATCTCCTGGATCGGGAAAATCATCAAGGTTTAAATCTTCATCATTATCTTGTTGATTTGTCGAGGCACCACCAACTCCAACGTTTCCACCAAACATTTGATTACCGCTTCCCTGGAATTGCATAAATAGCCGCATTTGCTCCTCCATCTCCGCTTGCCTCTTGGCCATTCTCTCTATTAGGCTTTGTTGCCCCTCCATCTCCGCTTGCCTCTTCGTCATTGCCTCTATTTGCCGTTGTTGCTCCTCTAATTGGGCTTTTAACGCCATCTCACGTTGCTCTGACTCGCGTCTCGCCTCACTTACCGGCAATTGTCTTATTGTTTCCATCATTTGCGGGGACAATTGTGCTGGGCGTGACGTTCCTTCCCCATCTCTTACTCTTTCAAATAAATTTCTATCACCACTTCTCAAGCATTCCGCCATACTTCCACCACCAAAAAAACATCCATTAGGACCTTTTCCGCCAATGACTTCATTCCAAATATGAAAATCAACATCTGGATGAAGCGGTTGTCCTTCGCTAGGAGTAAATTGCGGATTAGTGACCAAAAATCGTACAAGCCTTTCTTGATAATCCTCCTACACATACAATAAAAATATTAAATATAAAACTTAAATTAAATTAACTTAAATAAAATAAAAATCAGTTGTCACGTGATTCTCATGCCACAACCTCAGTTGCCACATGTAAATCATGCTGCAACTTCTTAGTTGCCACATGAAAATCACGTCACAAAGTTGTCATTAAAATAAAAAAAAATATTCATAATGTAAATTGAATAACTTACCAAAGCTTGTCGTGTACTCTCATCAACATACTCTCCCGACTTTTTCCTCCGAGTCTCCTTAACTAACTCAACCATGAGTGGTTTTCTCCCCAACCTCTTTTCCTAAATAATAAAATGAACTTTATTTAAATACATATATAATAATTAATCAAAACATAACTTCAATATATAAGTGGTAGTAATTACCATGCGTCGCATATGTTCGTAGGTGCTTATACTTCCACCAGCATTAATGTGCCCACCTTTTTCAGATGCCCTCATTTTTTTGCCACTTTCAGATTTAGCTTTAAGTTGAGGTGAATCCCAATAGACCAGAAGTTTATCAAGAGTGTCTTTGCCCATCCAAGCGGGATAACTACTATCACGTTCCCAACGCTTTCTAACACGTCGTAAGGTGTCAGAAAGTCTTTTTGATGCTCTAGTAAAAAAGACTTTCTTAACAGCCTTCTCGCTCAAAACATCCCATGTGCACTTTTCCTGTTGACATTAAGATAAACAGTTAGAAAATTATAATATTTTTTTTAAATAAATAATAATTCAAAAACAAATTAATTATACCTTAAATTTTTTAAACCAATCATCCCTATTTGGAACTTCTCCAAATCTCGTCCAAGCATCTTTATACATTTGCTGAATCACATAGCTCACACACTTTGCAGCTGTCCGACTCGGAGTAAAACTAAACAACAATAATTTGAATTAGCATGCGTTAAATATAAATTTATATTAATAAAAAATTTATATTAATTAAAAAATTATAAATAAGATACTTACTTATGTCCGACAGGCGTAATATAATATCTGCCATCGACGATTTGAATCTCATCCGGATTATCGTCCCCCTGAAGATTATCGCCATCTAACAAAACATCATCCTCATCCTGCTCAATATCATCCTGATCTACCTCCACATGATCATCCCCGCCTAGAGGTATATGTGTGGTAGGTGAGGTACGTGATCCCCCTGTCTGCTGGAAGGATGGGGGCACCTGTGTCGGATGTGTGGTGCGTGATCGCCCTGTCTGCTGGAAGGATGGGGGCACCTGTGTCGGATGTGTGGTACGAGATCCCCCTGTCAGCTGGAAGGATGGGGGCACCTGTGTCGGATGTGTGGTGCGAGATCCCCCTGTCTGCTGGAAACCTGGGGGGACCTGTGGTGGAAAGCTAGGTCCAGCACTCTGCTGGTACGAATAACTAGGTCCCCCAGTCTGCTGGAATGGAAAGCTAGCTCCCCTAGTCTGCTGGAATGGAAAGCTAGGTCCCCCAGTCTGCTAGAATGGATAGCTAGGTCCCCCAGTATGCTGAAATGAATAACTAGGTGGGCTAATAAAAGATGGAGAGGAGAGTAATGGCATAAGAGGCTGAGTGCTGGCCAAAGACATGCGGTCTGGCTGAGTCTGTGGGCGGGAAGATACTGGCGTCTGAGGTGCCTCGCATACCACTACCCTCGGACGTCTACCTTTAGTCTTCTCAGATTGGGGTCGCATTTTACCTATTTATATAGAATACGCAATTAATCAAATATATAAATATTCAAACCACACATTTTCATTAATATATATATCTTCATTAAAACATTCAATAGATGGTTCATTAGTATAATTACAAACACATGTTCTCATTAATATACATCATTATCATTATCATCATGCTCTTCATCCGTATCATTCTCATTATCATCATGCTCTTCATCCATATCATTCTCGTCATCTGATGTGACATTCTCATCATGCTCTCCGTCGATATTATCTTCAACCAACAATATAGACGCATCAACTTCATACCCCTCAACTGTTGTATCAGACAAACTTGTAATTTGTTCAACTGCAATCACCTCATTAATTGGTCCAACTTCATCAACTTGGAAAGGAAGATCTTCCACTAGATCGCCACTTTCAATATGGGCCAATGGTTTTGTTTTAATTACAACACAACACCCTCGTTTATGTGGCACAAATGAAGGATAAGGAACATAATAAACTTGCCTAACAACATGTGACATTATGAAAGGGTCATACTGTTTGTACCTTCGGCCCATTTGAATCTCAACAGTACCATATGTCTTGTCTATTTTTGTGCCTCTAGTTGGATCATACCATTCACAATAAAATAAGACAACTTTATTTTCGGAGTCCAAGTAATTGTATTCCAACTAGTAGATATGTTTAACAAAGCCATAGAAGTCATCTTCACCCCCATCAGTAACTCCTTTTACAAATACACCACTGTTTTTTGTTTTTTTCCCTTCAGTCCAAGTCTCAGTGTGAAATTTATATCCGTTCACGAAATACGTGTGCCATTCGTTTGCGCTTCGATTAGGGCCTTCAGATAAACTTCTCAAATGGAGTATTTCTGGAGTCGGTGTAACAATACCTGACAATCTATGTTTGAACCATATTGGAAATTGATCATGAATGACACTGGATGTTGATTGTACACCGGTACTTTGCAAATAGAAGTTGTTGAATTCCCTAAAAAAAACACACTATAAGTTTCAAGGTTATTTTCACACTATAAATAAAATAAAATAGTTGGGTATACTTACTCAAGATATGGTTTAACTTCAACGCAGTTGATCAAGACATGGTTTAACTTTTGTTTTGTCTTTAACATTCATCACTGTGTTAAATACATTATCAAAAAAATTCTTCTCAATATGCATAACATCAAGATTATGGCGCAACAAATTATCTTTCCAATATGGGAGGTCCCAAAATATACTTCTTTTTGTCCAATTGTGGTCGACCCCGTATCCTGGAATTCTAAATGCTTTACCAATATCTGTGACTTTTGGAAAATCACAAACTTGTTCCCATACAGCACCTGGTGACAATCGAGGTGGAGGATGATCTCTTACCACTTCGTTTTTTTTGAAATCCGTCTTGTTTTTTCTATAGGTATGATTTCTTGGTAGAAATCGGCGGTGACAGTCAAACCACGAGCTCTTCTTCCCTTTATCCAACGTAAAAGCCTTAGTGTGTTCCATGCAATGCGGACAACCCATTTTGCCATGCGTCCCCAACCAGACAACATGCCATATGCTGGAAAGTCGTTAATTGTCCACATTAAGGCAGCTCGCAAAGTAAAATTTTGTTTACGGGATATATCATAAGTGCATTCTCCAATCCACAACCTTTTCAAATCATCAATTAAAGGTTATAAGTAGACATCAATTCCAGCTTTTGGACTCGACGGGCCTGGAATGATACATGTCAGAAACATGTATGGTTTTGTCATGCACATCTCGGGAGGGAGGTTGTAAGGGGTTACAATAACTGGCCAACAAGAATATGCAGTTCCCGACCCTTGGACATACGGAGTAAATCCATCAGAGCATAATCCCAGCCTGACATTTTTAGGTTCTGCAGCAAAATCAGGATGCATCCGATCAAAGTGCTTCCATGCCTCGCCATCAAATGGATGTCGCATAGTGCCTGGAATTGTTTTGTTTGTATGATGCCACGTCATATGACTTGCACTATGCATTGAAGCAAACATTCTTTTTAACCTTGGTATAATCGGGAGATAAAACATGGACCTCACTGCTACACGTGTTTGTTGACGGTTAATGGCTTTACTTTGGACTTGATATCTTGGACTTTCACAGAACTTACATTCCTCCAACAATCCATCATTAGTACCAAACTCATTGTCATAAAACAACATGCAACCATTAGTGCAACAATCAATTTTTCTTGCACTTAAACCCAACCTCGACACTAACTTCTTTGCTTCATAAAAAGTTTTAGGCAAGTTGTCTTTCGTTGCAGTTGAGTCCAACATCATTTTTATGAAGAATTCCAAACACCTATCAGGGACATTCCAATTTGCCTTGGCAGCCAATAATCTCACACACATTGATAACTTTGAATCTGACGACCCCTCAAACAACGGTATATTCATCTCATTCAACAACTGATAAAATCTTTGTGCTTCCTCATTCGGCAACTCTTCCCCATCAAAATCTTCAGGTTGATCATAGGTCACGTTCACACCGAAAGCATCCTCAACCATGTCACCAATCAGATTAAAATTTTCCTCGTATTCCATAGTCGGACGACTGCTTGAAGCATGCGTATTGCTAGTCTCTGGCACATTCATCGGCAGTTGTTCACCATTAGACGTCCAAACCCAATAATTTTCAATGAAACCTCTTCTATACAAATGACGTTCTACTTCCTCTGGGTCACTAATTATACATCTACAGTCACATTTAAGACAAGGGCACCTAACTCCCCCTTCGCTTCGACAACATTCCTGAGCAAACGCCCACTTTATAAACCCATTAACTCCTTCTATAAAATTGGGTTTAAGTCCACTTCTTCCTGGATACAATCTATCGTACATCCAACTACGATAGTACAAATAATATTCCATACTGCACATATTCAATCATTATCTTTTTAGTAACTATAATTAAAATTTAACTATATATTAAATCATTCAACCTACTACATCACATCATGTAACTAAACAAATTTTAAAACAATATCATTTTAAAAGAAGATAGGTATTAAAAAAATACTACATCACATTGTTTACATCTATTTAAATTTGTATAATTTATTTGATTACATCTCTAGTTTACATAGATATTAAGTATTATAAAAAAACATTTCATTTTTAATAATTATTAAAATTTTAATACATATTAATTATTATAAAAAACATTTCATTTTTTAAATATAAATACTTTTTAGTAAAAAAAAAAGTAACAAATAAATAACCTTTTAAAAAGAAAGTTCCTTATTTATTTTTAAATATAATAACAGCTTAAAAAAAAGTAACATATAATATTCAGCTTTTTATTTATAATTCTTTAAAAAAACTTATTTTTTTAAGACATATAATATTGTGTTATATATATATATATATATATATATATATATATATATATATATATAAAATAAATTTTTTAATACATATAGACAATTTTTAAGTAAAATTATATATAACAATCAACTTTAAAAATATTTCAACATAAATTAAGATTTTATAATCTATTACTATAAAATCTTTCAACATGTTTTTTTTACTCATGTTAAATAATTAATCTATTTATATAAATATCTTTTTCAAAATAATTTAATTTCTAACTTTTTTTAATTTTTTAATAGATATTAATTATTATAATAAACATTTCATTTTTTAAATATAAATACTTTTTAGTAAAAAAAAGTAACAAATAAATAACCTTTTAAAAAAGAAAGTTCCTTATTTATTTTTAAATATAATAACAGTTTAAAAACCTTTAACCTTATTCATTGTATATATATATTCTGTTTTTATTAAAACCAATATTTTTTTTCAATAAAATATATATATATATTATTTTAAAAATTATATTTACAAATTATTTCTATCTTCCTAATAACACATACAAAATATATAACAGATTTAATAAAAAATAACAAAACAACAATTAATACCTACAAATACAAAACAAATAAAATGTATAACAAATTTAATGTATATTTTATTAAACTGTATAATAAAACAAATAATACCTACAAATACAAAAACTATAGCTAATACCAATTAAATTAAAAGTAAATGCTAAAAATACCTCTATCTTCCTCTATTATTCCTTCAAAAGTTCCTCTAGAAGCTCCTCCAAACACAGTAAAAATACCTACAACAAACAGATTTTTACTAACAAAATTATAGCAAAACAAATTTTATTAAATGAGGTAAGAAATTAAAAGGGTTTGGAGAAATACCTTATGAAATTATAGAAATGAAATGGGGAAGAAATGAAATGGGGAAGGAGTTTGGGAGAAATGAAATGGAGAAGGAGTTTGGGAGAAATGAAATGGTGAAGGGTTTGGCAAGACGAAGCAAATGAAATGGTGAAGGGATTCTGGGAAACATATAATAGAACCAGCGACATGAATGCCACGTCGCTAATTTGCCAAATGCAAATCACGTCGCTAGTTTGCCAACGGTCACCTGCTCTGCAAAACGCTGCAAATGTCTGCCAATCAGAGGCGTGTATTTCACGTCGCTAGTTTCACACGTGGAATACACGTCGCTAGTCAGCCAACGGTCAACAACAGACTGCACAATGTCTGTTTGAGTCAGGCTACTTTATTAGCGACGTGAATATCATGTCTCTAGTTTGAATTTGAAAATTTTTCAAACTCCCCCCATTTGAAATCCACCGCCCATTTTTATTTTATTTTATTTTTTCAAGTAGCGACGTGATGATAATGCCACTATTTTTTTTTAAATTAAATATGCTGCCACACCCATTTAATATGTAACTTGTAATACTTTATTAATATATTATGTAGTGACGTGATTATCACGTCGGAACAACCATTATTATAAGACGTGATAATCACGTCACTATATTAAGCAGCTAGGGAGCTTGTTTCTTGTAGTGTAAGTGCTTACATGATTCAATTTCAATTCGAGTATAATTCTCATTTTTTTCGCTTTAAATCTTTCGCGCGCAAACTCTAAAAACCTCCGATAATTCATTTTTGAAAAATAATTGAATTTTGTTTTAGTCTATTCACCCCTCCTCCCTAGACTGTTTTCTAAATCCATATTCCCACCCATCAATTGGCATCAAGAGTTGGTCTTACTATTAGTTGACAAAATCTTTTGGTGTGCCGCCACCGAGGGACCATTTATCCCTACGGGTGCTGATGGAGTTGTAAAACACCTAAAAGATTGGAATGATGATGAAACTAAAAAGACTCCATATGATTTGAAAGCGAGAAACATATGTATGCTATTTCACATCATACAAGTGCCAAATATATGTGGGACGCTCTCCAAACTCTCTATGAGGGAACATATGACGTCAAAGATTCTAAAATTAATATGTTTACAGAGGAGTTCGAACTATTTTGTATGGAACCCGAAGAATCTGTGAATTCCATGCAAACTAAATTCCTCCACTTAATCAACAAACTAAGCAACTTAGGTAAAACGTATTCTAACAAAAATTATGCTAACAAAATATTGAGATCTATGTGTAGGGAGTGGCAACCAAAGGTTATCGCTATAAAAGAATCTAATAGTCTTGATACTTTGGATATCATAAAGCTGTTTGGCAAGTTAGTTGAGTATGAAAATGAACTGAAACGACTCGCTGATAGAGAAGTAAAGTTGAAAAAGAAAGAGAAAAGGAAATAAGAGGAATATGATATTTCGTTGAAGGCTTTGTCATTCTAAAGGAAGAAGTCAAAGGAAGAAAGTGATAACTCTGATGAAGAAGCTACTAAAAAGGAGAAGATTGGTTTATTCATCAAACTCTTCAATAGATATTTGAAAAGACACAAGGTCAAGCATTCCGAAAAAGGATTTATAAATTTCATAAATACTCACCATCTATAACGAGAACAAAAGAAAAAGGACGATGACATTACTTGTTAGGAGTGCAGTAAATCGGGAAAATTTAGAACTACTGGTCCAAGTCTCACCAAACATAAAAGAACGATAAGGAATTCTACAAGACGAAAGGAAAAAGTTCCAAATATCATGGAGCGTACATCGCATGGGAAGAAGAGGATGAGATCTCTTCCTCGGATTCTTGCACAAATTTAGATAATGAATATGCCAACTTATGTTTGATGGCACGTAAGAAAGGTAAAATGTCAAAGATATATACTTCTGAATCCGATAATGAATATTCATATAGTGAATTGTCATAAGCATTTAATGATATGTATCCGGATTCTAGAAATGTATTTATAAAAATTTATTTCCAAAACAAATAATTTTAAAACTTGAAAATGATATAAATAGTCCTAATCGCGCTTTAGAATCTCTTAAAGAAGCGCATACATCTCTAGTTGATGAGCTTTGTAATATTTATGACACATTAGTTGAAAGGGTAAAAAAAGTAAAATGTGTTACATGTCTGTTGAAAGTATATTGGAGTACTTTTTAATTATCGTTTCCACAGGGATTGGTGAGATATTACCGTCGTTTTACAGTTTACAATTATTTTAAGCTTAAGTTTCATAAAAGGTTTTGGTTTTGGTTTTAGTAATGGAATTGTTGTATCTCATAAAAGTATCAAGTATCGAGAGAGTTTTGGTTTTAAGACGATTGGTAAAAGCATGTAAAGTTTAGGGTTCAATAATCTACTTCATATGTATTTTCTTAATAGAGCATGTGAAGTCATAAATGATAAATATAATCACATATCTTCTCAATATGTTTTATTCCTAAACCATATTGTGAGTTTTACCATTTTGATCCTTAGATGATCTCTCAATCTAACTATCAAAATGATAACATTCAAAGCTTGATATTAGTGAATATCAACTCACTATTTCTACACTTTATTTGTTGATAGATGAAAAACCTAGTTCAAGACTTGAAAATTATATCTTAATAAGAACTCAAATCACATATAAATATAAACACAAGGTTTTTCACCATATATTAATCATCACTTGTTCACATACAAAGTATCAAGAGAAATACATACTACAAGAAAGATTATTTACCTCTAATCTTGACACCAAGAAGGATTTAGCCAGCCATTTTCATGGTGACTTGAGCAACAAGTAAACAATCAAGCTTTATGAACATCAAACTTGAAGTCTCAAAGATTGATGGTTGAAAGCTATGATTTTGGTTAGAAATGAAGAAATTAGGGTTTTTGCACACAAATGGGGTATTTTTGGTCAAGAGAGAGAAAACAAAAGATGGATCCTTCCATAAAATATCTACAAAGTACTAAAATAGCATGGCATATCTGCCCAGATTCGTCAGGAGGCTCATTTTACTCGTCGGACGAAGCCCACGTGACACAAATCAGCGCAAAAGGAGAAGCCTAAAATATCTTCACTCGCCCGGCGAGCCAAATGCTCCGTCGGGCGCTCCAAGGCAGAAAGGAGGCCAAAATTTTTCCCCCTTCGCCTGCTAGCTCGCCTACAGCTTGTCGGGCGGACGCTCGCCTCCAAGTCATGCGCCGGGCGAATATCTCCAAGCACTGATAACTTCAGCATTGTCCAAATCATCGATTCTTCGGCCTTTTTCCCGACTTTTCTGCAATTTTGCGATCACCAAACACTGAAGCACTAGCAAACACATTAAAAATAGCGAATATTCACATTTGCCAAAATCACTTATTTACATAAGCTATTTTACTCAAAAACATAGAAAAGGGCTTAAAAGTGTCACATTTTTACATGATAATCAAACTACTCTTGACACTTAACAATGTCCAACTATAAAACTTGAAATTGAAATTTTCAAAGGACATGGTAAGAAGTATGGATTATTCATTATTGATGACTACAGCAGGAACTGATTCAATTACGAAGGGGCAACATTGATCCATTTCCCGTCTCTCCCTAAAAGATGCCAAGCATAAGTCCTAGTGTGGTGTGTCACTAGTTGAAAATTAATCCTAGCGCCTAGTACGTGTCCCAGAGAAGAAGGAAATAGTCTCCCAAAATGGACGAGGCGACCTCGAAGAGATTATAGGGGTTACAAGATGCTAACTTTATTTCCAAAATATAGTACACGTAATGGCTATCAAATGTGGTGCTAGTCAAGAAAGCTTTAGAGAAATGGAAAATGTGTGTTGATTATACCGGCCTTAATAAATTATACCCTAAAGAAGTATACTCATTCCCAAGTATAGACAAGTTGGTCAGCAATTTTCCTGGGTATAAGCTTTTGACGTTTATGAATGCATACTCCGATTACAATCAAATACCCATGTACGGAAAGGGAAAAGAAAAAACGGCCTTCATGTCTGAGCAAGCCAACTATCGGTATAATATTATGCTCTTTGGCTTGAATAATGCAAAGGCAACATACAAGAGGATAATGAAAAAGGTCTTCACAGAATAAATATGAAAAATACTGGAGGTACACATGGATGACATGATCATTAAGTCCAACACCGAGGGAAAATAGGACCAACATCTTGAATGTTCCAAAGGGTCCAACAGTATAATATGAGGATGAACCTAGAAAAGTGAACCTTAAGGGCCAATAAGTTCTTGGGTTTTTGTTTGACACGGAAGGGCATATAATCGAATTCGCATAAATAAGAGGTGGTCATTCTTATGGTGTCACTGATGACAAAGAAGGAATTCATGAAGTCGAATGCAATGTTAACAGCTTTAAACATATTCGTTTTGGATCTGGCACAACATGATATACCATTTTACAAGGTTTTGAAGAAATAAGCACTTTTTGAGTGGACCCTAGAGTTCCAACATTCACATCCTTAAAGACGACCATATAAAATCCAATGGTACAGCCTAGACCAACAGTTAGGAATCTTTGTACCTTTGTTTTATTGTGTTCGATGAGGTTATCATCGTTGTTCTTGTAAGAGAGTCGAGTTGCTACCAAATTCCAATCTATTTCATCTCAAAAGCATTGGTCAGACCAGAAACCTGATATCAAAAGATAGAGAATACAATATTAGCTTTAGTAATGACATCCATAAAACTACAATGTTACTTGTTGAACGACTTACCATTTACCTCTAAATGAGGTGTTCCTCCGATCGGATCCAACTGAGCAACTGACAAAGTGGTCTATAGATATCTCTGAGTTTGATTTTTCCTACGAGTAAAAGAAAGATTTGAAGGCACAAGTATTTTCATTCTTAATAACAAAAATGACCCCAGGCACACACGAGTCAGCTTATACCTGGATAGTATTTACAAATGGGTAATCCAACAGATGTGGAAGTGCAGTTAGGCTAATCTTGGAGAGTGAAGTTGGTTTAATGATCGAAGTGTTCATGCATTTTGAATTTTCTACAACTAATAATCAAGTTAAGTACAAAGCAGTTACTACTGTCCTCACATTGTTTGCTGAGAAGGAAGCAACAAGTGTTAAGTCGAGGAAAGATTTCCAGCTCGTGGGTTGCGAGCCCCCCGTGTTGAACTGCCTAAAAGGAAAAAAAGTTGTCAACACTCTCTCCAAAGTGCATGAAAGAGTAGCTAGACAACACCTAGGTGTCTGCGCTTTGGACAAGAAAGTCCTCGAAGTTAGGTACTATTTGTTGACCACAGTTCATGATGCTAAGAAGTATGTGAATAGATGCAACCAATGCCAATGACACCGAGACATTCACAACGCTCCTCGTCAGAGCTACACATGTTGACAAGACTTTGGTCTTTCTCACAATGGGGGATGGACATCCTCAACCCCTTTCCTTTGATGTCGGAACAACTTAAGTTTCTGATCGTAGAAGTAGATTATTTCACCAAATAGAATGACGCAGAAAATGGGGAGACACAAAACAATGGTTGAATTTCGGCTCGAAAATACAATGATATTTAAATGCATTTGAGCATCCTAGGAGGAGGCATCACACCCTAGTCTAGAAACCTAGGGTCATGTGTTAGAAAATTCATGCTAAACGTCTCAATGAAGAAACTTGCATTTAATGCAATTGATCCCTAGATTACTCATGACAGCTACCAAAACTCTTCCACTTCTCTCAACACTGACCCCAGTACAAAGAGTTAGACCCAATTTTTTGAAAGACTTCTCTTTGCTACGCCACGAGAATCCTTGGGGACAACTATTCTTAGTTGCCCAAAGGCCTAATAAGGTAAACCTCATATTTGATCCAGATCATGGATACCCTAACCAACTTTCGTATATAAAGTATCCACGTGAAGTGAAAGATATTTTTTTCAAATCTACTTTTACTTTGATATTATTTATTATTCTCTCACTGACTTGGATGTTTCAGTGTTAATCTTACATACCAACGCCCTTTCCACCCGCACGAGAAACACAAATCCAACTCAACAAAACATTACCTCATCATTTTACTGATTATTTTTATTTTTGAACCAAACAACTAATATTATAAATGTACCGAATTAACAAAAACTACTTTTAATTTTCTGTAAACTTTGAAAAAATAAAATTAATAGAAAATAAAATTATTTGTACACTACTAGAAATACTCTGCTTTCCTGCGGATTTACCTGCGGATTTAAGCTAAATTTCCGCAGGAAACACATTTCCTGCGGATTTTCCTGCGGTTCTGTGTCCCCAGCTAACACCTTCGTGGGTAATATTTTCGGCAGAAAATTCCACAGGTAATTCCGCAGGAAAATCCGCAGGAAATAATCCGCAGGTAATTCCGCAGGTAATTTCGGTCTCAAATTAAAAAAATAATTTAATATAATTTTAAAACATTATAAATTATATATTAAAATAAACATAAATATATACTGCAGTGTAATATACAAGTGGTTTAAGAGCAAATAGAAAAGATAATATGAAGAGAAATGTAAAGGTGTCATTGGAGCTTGTTGCAAATAACACATTATTGCGCCAATCAACATCAAGTGTTGGACCTAAACAAAGCCCAAATTTTAATAAAAAAATAGAAGTTTATAGACATGGTTTTCTCAACAGTTCTTTCTTATAGAATTCAACACTTGACTAGAATAATATATCGAAAAATTTACCTTTATGAAATTCAAATTGTTGCTTCCATTTTTCTGCTTGCAACAACTTATATTGAACTTATTGAACATCCCACAAAATTGCAGTCGTATCAAACTTCCAGTAAGATTATAATCTCCTTTCTTGTTCCACTTCAACGAAAATATGGGTCCCTTGTGTTTGAATAATGTACTCTTCAGTTCACATGATCTAAGACCTATGATCAAAATAATGATTTTGATTGAAGTCCTAAGAGAAAATTCAAATAATACGAGATGGGGTTAAAACATAATTCGACCACTTTTGTCAGAAGAAATAACCTTGTTTCTGTGAGAAGATGGAGTAGTATCCAACACCAAAATAATTCGACCACTTTTGTCCGAAGAAATAACCCTTTTGTTATTCCAACCCTGAAAATACAGAATAAAAAATCAATAATAGGAATAAGGAAAATTTGGCAGAGGAATCAAATAATAGAGATCAGAAAAGAGAAAGCTAGTAAATGGGAAATAAACCAACCAATATGACAAGACAGGTACTTGTATGAAGAAGAAAAAACACAATTAATTCACACTCCACCATATACCTTCATAATACCATACACAAAAAATCTATCCATCACCTTCAAATCACTGCATCAACTCTTCACCGTACACAACATCATCAGTAACCGATCCACCACCTCAATCCATTCTCCTTCACTGCACAACAACACCGCAATTTTGACGGATCCCTAACAGCTTCAGCATCATAATCTTCAGGGTCAACACAAACAACAATTCTGCTGCACTTCAATTATCCGCGCCTTCAACAAGCTTCCATTGACATCAAGACCGATCCACGATTCTGCAACAAAACACCAACATCACCGAGCAGATCGGATACATAAATAACTAAGGAAAAAAACACTATAACATGAAAACTGCACTGCACTGTATGAAGAAAAGAATAACCGGCACTTCAAAAATATGAAAAAACATGAAAATTTGATTTGTTCTTTATATGTAAAATAGTTATGGAAGACTTAGGCACGTCAAAGTAATAAATACCTTATGGAATTATGCAAATGATCCTTTGCTATATCAAGCTCAACTTTAGCTTTTGAAAAAAAAATAACGTTTTTAGAGGGATTTGAAATCTAAATAAAAGGCTAAATGCCAAAATCGTTATCAAGGAAGAACAAACCTGAATATGATCACTCTGATATAAGGTTTTCCGGACATCAAGACATCTGCAAGAGAAATAAAGAGGATTCCTAGCATTTTGATTAACTTGTCTGGCTGTTCCAGTCGTAGTTAAGAGAGCCTGATCAGATGTGAATAAGCCTCTATGTGCCAAGATATCAATATAGTACCCTACATCTGCAGTTCCAAGGCTAGAAGGGTCCATTGGTATCACCAAGTTTTGGTTTGTGTTTCCTTGTGGACATTGCCTCTTCAATAATGCAGCATATGAGGGATGTAAACTTGGATCCTGGCTTGAAGTGCTGCTGAAGTTGTATAATCTGTTGCTGAAAGCTGAGCAATGAGCGCGTCTAATGGTGTGTGCTCCTGCATACACAAAAGTATGTCATTTACAAATTTATGCTAATAGATCAAACTGTTTTAACTTTCCAATTTTGAGGAAAAACTTACCAGAGAGAGTGACCATTTCATTTTGAGCAACTGTATTTATAAGATAGATTTACCTAGGGGGTGTGGATGATTCTATAACATTAGTTAACTGCTTTGGCCTGCTTCCACCGAGCAGCACGGCAGATGAAATTTTATCACTAGCAGAAGCAGATGTGTTTATAGAACTTAAAAGTCCAGGGCCCTTGATTCCAGTTCTCGATCCTTCATCAGCAGCAAACTGAGAGATAAACGAAGGTCCGGCATTGGTATCTCTAATCTTATTTGAAGCTAATTGGTGTGCAAAAGGAGCCATCTGTCCTCCACGCGGAATATGCTGCAAGGAAGGGCCAGAATTCATGAGAATCGACCGATCCCATTTATTCGCGTCAATCATAGTGCTAGTGGGAGGATGAAATATCTGCGAACTAGAAGATGGCTTCATTGACTGCATACCAAGTAACACCTCGTCATCATTAGGCCTTATAGATCTCTCTCCTCCAGACACAAGTCGAAGAACCTGTCCGAAACCACAACTTAGACATCAAGTGTGAATAATAATATTGGAGAATAATAATAATAATGAAGTGATGATAATTGAAAGTAACCTTCATCAAATGTGAGTTTTGAAATGAATCAAGGCCCAATTGGAAAACATTAACTTACCATAAATAATGTGTGTTGCAAAGAGTTGAGTGAGTTGGTTAACATTGAAAGTTGGAGGAGGTAAATCTGATCTTGTATCAGAAGCTAGTGATATTTTCCCATCTCTTCTTCTTGCAGGAACATCATAGCCAAGTCCTCCAGCCTGCATATGATGTAGGAACATCTCTTACCAACTCTACACTGTCTCTTGCTGCAAATGCAACTATGTCGGCGCATGAAACAATTCCTTTGCATGCTTCTTCAAGTTTAGCTTTGGCATTATCAATAACTTCAAACCCTCTAAGACTCGGTTTATTGGCTGGAGAGTCTGTCTCTGCAGTGTTTGAGGAAGTCGAATCAAGAAGTACCGACGCATCACACCCCTACAAATAGCAACACGATTAAAGTTAAGGACTAAGATGATACCATCTATGACCTCTATCTTAATCAAGTAGTATTATGACTGTATCATGACTTACTCTGATAAAGGAATCATGAAAATGCATTCTTACAAGTCCAGCAGCAATTCCAGGATTCTTATAGAAACTTTTTCTGACCTCATCTTTTACCATGAACTCAGCCATACCACATGAATAACTATAAAACCCAACATCCAGCTGAGAACAAACACTTTCAAGTTAATCAAACAAACAAGGTTGGTATACCATACACACTTGAAGGCCAGTTTGTCACATGTACTGTTTTATTCACACATATAACTTAGCAACTTGAAATAATTTTAAATTTCGGTTAGAAGTGGATTATACCAGCTCCTTTAGCAGCAGCAGATTTGTAAAGAACATGTAATCTGGAGATGGCTCGCGACATGTTCCCTAATGATTCCTTCTACATTCATCAAAGCTACTATTTATCTCGAAAGAGCCTCTGCAACAACAAAGCCGAAGAAAGAATCTTGTATTATAAAGCGTTAGTTTCTACTTAATTTCATTAAATAATTCATTAGACAACAAAGAAAATATCAAACTATTCAGACATAACCACCACAAGGACAATGAATTTCTAGTGAAAACAAAAGAATTACCTTTAACAAAACATCAGAACCAACAATGATACCAGATATACCAAAAGTTTGTGTCAACGCCTCTACGCCACTTGCATTATTACCCTGAAGTAAAAAAAAAGCCAGCAAGCTCACTGCTAGAAACAGCATTCCAGAACAATTGATTCTAAAGTCTAAAAAATACAGAAGAACCGATTTTTGTAGCTTGTAATGCTACACGCCTGGAAAATCATAGATAAAGAAGACCAAAGTAGCTTGTGGACAGATTCAGTGTGGCGGCACTATACCGCTCTCTAATATGGTAATACCAGCAGCAAGGCTGCAAAAATAGCTTGAAAGCATAAACTATCCACATCAGACCTGCACCAACACATCAAGCAAACAACCCAGCTAAAGTGGAAAAGCTGGACAACAAGAAGCCTCCTCTGCACTATGAGTTGCCAAAATATTTTCATGTCATCTTCGGAAACATTGTAGAGAAGCTTGCGATGCGCAGGTTAAACTGAAAACGAGAAACCGGTAATTTTCTTCGTGATAATAGAAGCTATTTAACAACACTGAAAACAATGGTTCAAAATGGATTGTGGAAGGAAAGTATAAACAAGTTATACTCAAAATCAACATAAGTAAACTCATTGTGGCATTTCAACAAGCACCTTGTTCACAAAAATACCTAAGTTTATAATCAATCTAACTTAAAATCAGTAAAAACCCTACCAATTGAATTAACTCAGCAACTAACTAGGCTCAATAATAGATATAAAAAACAAAAACGTCAAACCGAAACTAAGAAAATCAAAAGATGAATTTACCTGAGTTGAAAAGGGAAAAAGTACAAGCTAGGGTTCGGAGATTCGTTCAGTGGTTGCGACTGCAAGAGTTCAGATTGTTATGAAGAAGACTGGTCGTGGTGGAACTGGTGATGGCTTCGTCAACTCCAAACGTGACCCATGCTCTAACGATTCCGCATTTTCTGGGTTACGAAGGCTTTGTTCCAGAGAACTCCAAACATTTGTTAGGTTAGGGTTGAGTTGAAGTATATAGGCTTTTGTTTACTTGAAGCATTTGAGAATTTAATTTTAGTATATTGTTTAACTTGAATCACCATTAGCTTAATGGTTAATATTCACACTAAGTTATAATATGATTTTGGTTTAAATAAAATTTATATACACCAAATTTTTCATAAAATATCTATAAAACATTTCTTTAAATTTCATGTTGCAAATTTTAGAGAAGGAGTCTAACAACGAGTCTAACAATTCTCACCTATATCCTAGATCTCATCCAATTAATTTTTTTTATAGTTTTTTAATTTTATTTTTTAAAAACTTTCATACCTATTATTTTTTTTATAGTTTTTTAATTTTACTTTTTAAAAACTATCATACCTATTATTAAAATATAAGTTCAATAATTAATAACATTGAAAAAATTAAGATTAAAAATTAAAATTAAACTAAATATAAAAACACCATAAATATAATTAATAAAATAGAAAATATAATGGTTAAATTTTTTTAAAAATCTAAATGTCAAATCCGCAGGTAAATTCGCAGGAAAGTTTCCTGCGGAATTACCTGTGAATATTGCATTTACAGTTTGGTGTTAATAGGAGTTGATAATCGCAGGAAGATCCGCAGGAAAGTTTCCTGCCAAATTACCTGCGGATTTTATATTTTTGTTAGATATTTTGTTTAGAATATATTTTTCGCAGTAAAATTCGCAGGTATTCCTGCGGAATTTGCTTCCAACGCTGGATCCGCAGGAAATTTATTTTATTTATTAAATTCTCAGGAAATTTCGCAGGTATACCTGCGGAATATTTTCCGCAGGAAATTCCGCAGGTAATACGTGTATTTCTAGTAGTGGTATAAATCAAAGAAGCATATATATCAATCATTGTCTATATAAATAAAGATGCACGTGCAGGTATTGGACGTGTGGCTGCTTTTCATCCAAATGCAAAGCATGGATTTGAATTTCAGATTTGTAGTCCCCATGAAATCCACTTTGAATCATCTCGAGAAATTGAAAAGAAAATTTTTTTAAATAATTCAATGAAACTTAATTCAATTGTTGCTAGTACATGAATAGACTATTCATTATTCCATGAAAATAAATAATCCCTTTTATTTAAAGGGACTGTTCCAATAACTCTGCAGAGTTGAATTACAAGCTGCCACATATTTTCTCTAGAATCTGCATGTTCCAAGAACTTACCATAATTCTTTTTCGCAAATAAAAGAATTAAGAGCTGTCATCTTTTGACCAAAAACAAGATTAGACTAATTGATATGTAACACTAAACTTTAATTCAAAAAGAAAAAGGATTATCAATAGTAACAGATATTGATTTGATATTAATCTTTTTTCTTTTCTTTTCTTTTCTAACAATGGATAAGACAATACTATTTTACTACTTTTACTGTCGGTTAGGATGTCTCATATTTCTCATTTTTTTCTGTGCATGAGATTGAGTTTGGTAGACAAATTATCATGCACCAATCATGTTCCTTTCTAAACCTTTTTTCTAATTTAACTTCATCTAAAACAGTTGTTTTAATTTCATAGATGACACATCTCAACAGTTATAGTTTTTTTTTTTTAAAAGTAAACTAACATCTTGTCAATCTAGCTAGCAAAAAAATCCAATGAATCTGTCGACTAGGTTATTGTGCTTACGTTGTTTGTTTTTTGAGGAGAGGCTTAAAATTTTTATTGTGAGTTTGTGACTAAACATTTGGATAAAGATGGTAAAAAGTTTGAAATTTTTATATGCTTATATGTCGGCTTGAAACTGTGATTCTCTACTTTTCTATGTGTGGTATATTGTTTTTTGTCATTAGACTTTTTAAAGAAAAATTAGAATTAGTGAATATTGTTAAAGAAAGTTGCAACAATGCAGAAAAGTATATATATATATATATATATATATATATATATATATATATATATATATATATATATATATATATATATATATATATATATATATATACTTTGCACCTGGTGAATTGGAGTCATGCATATGTCATTGCATTGAGACACTCTATGAATGTATTGTGAAAGCAAAACCTTTAATTAAAGTGGGTTCAAAAAAAAAAACTAGGCAAGTAAAGTTTAAGTCATTGTCAATATTCTTTAGGTCAAATATTGATCCAAAACCAATCAGTTTATTGAACACATCATGATTCATCAATCAACCTTTTTAGTCCCACCTAATGTTTGGTCACATAATCTCACCTAAGATGTAACTCAACGATTCCAATTAAAATGAAAATATGCAAACTAAAAAAGAAAGAAAAAAAGTGTAGGAGGAGATTATATGAGTCAACAGATTTTCTTAATCTTTAAAATAGCTAGATATATAAACATTTTGAGCCCAAGTAGAGCCCCATCAAATTAAGATTTAACATGCCCATGAAAGTCAATCATCATAAGTAAAAATAGAGCAATTAATCTAGAACCCCATTTGTATCTCTCACTCCTAAAAATTTTACAAAATAAAAAATGCGCTTTAATTTTCACCATTCAATTTTTTTACTTCTTATCATAAAAAACAAAATAGTGTTTATATCTCTTAAGAAAACAAAATATGTGGATCATAATCAAAATGTGTAGAATAATACAAAGGCAGAGGAAGCATTTTTAAACATATGAAAGTAATTTACAAATGATCTTAAAAAAAAAAAATCCGCACTATTTATCAATCACTGAAAATTCAATGTTACGGCACATTTATGTAAAATCTAAGAGAAAATTTCAATTCATTCCGTGAATCTTTTAGTCACATGACGAAATTTCAATTATTCCTCTTATTTTCGTAGATGCGCATCTGAAAGTACTTTTTTTATAAAAAAAAAATTGTTTCTTTCCGTAGCTACATTTACGGAACGTGTTAAAACAGAGTGTTTCGTAGATGTATCTACGGAACAGTCTGTTATATTTTAAAGTCACGTACATTTCACTCAAAAACTCAATTTTTATAACAAAAATGAAAAATCAAATTATAGGATATTAAAGTAATGCAATTTAAAGGCGATAGTAAATAATACACCAAAAAAATACATTGTATATATCGTCAGCCAATAATGTTGAATACATAATCAAAGTAACATTATATAAAATAAAATCAAAATATTGATATCAAAAAAATCACAGGCATCACTAATGTGTGTCGGACATCATCCTGCACGGTGATCCAGGTGCAGTGGGAATCATGTATAGGTGTGACACTCTGTAGTACTAGGTGATATACACGTCGACGTAGCTCCAATCTACCTCTGATCTGGTCGCCCAAGCCTCAGCAAGAACCATGTGGTGCTCCCAGTCTGCAAAGACCTCATCTAGCTGTTGACGAGTCATGACGATAAGAGCGGAGTCAAAAGGATGACGGGGTATCGTCTGCTGGTAGCCAAACTGATGCATGACGCGTTGCAGAAGATAAAGAACAATAGTGGTCGAACTGACAGCCAACCATCCAGAATATAAAGTGATGTCATCCCACGAAAATGTCTCACGGTGATCATCAAAGTAGTCATATCGGACGTTCTCAGCGGCCATGCGGTCAAGACAGCTCCTGTAAGGATCCGGCACCTGGTTCCCTCTGAGGGGGGGCGAAGGCTCTAGCACGCGGCATGGCCTCAGTGTAACCCGACATCTCTCCCCAGCTAATAATTTCAAGGAAGTGCTGTAGTATCCAACATAGAAAAAAAAAACATGGTGATCAAACATACTATCACAAATATATAATAAACTTTGAGAAAATGTAGAAGGATATAAGATTGTTACCACTAAGAGGGTACAGCTTCCAGCCACAGTCCTTTCCTTCCACAGGCATCCCTCTCCAAGTATGTGGTAGGTGTACGCCAGTGTAGCTGCTCCCCAGTTGTACTCATGTACACGTGCGGTATCCGATAAGTACGTCAGGTAAACGACGTCTGTGTAATATTTCACGTGTAACAAAATATTGGGTAAGCCAATAGTTCAAAATAACAATAAAATCGCAAATTAATATACACTATTTAAGTCCTCTTCAAAAAAATATATATACACTATTTAAGTGGACGGATTAACATATTGATGGCTATTTCTTTTTGGAGATTTTTTATATTGGTCTTTGCATAATATTGAATGTCCATTATCAACTTAATTGAAAATTTATAGAATAAAAATTTTGGTGAGAAATTTTAATTATTGGGAGGGAGAAACTTATTTTTTTTGGCTTTATACCACCGGTTTAGTCCGGTTCGGGGGCGAGTTATGACATCAAGTGGTTCCATCAGGAAGAAACTTATTTTCACGTAAAACAAACAAACAATTTTCAATGTATCTTTTGGCATATGAGTTATGACAATATTTAATAATTTGGGATTGAGAAGTCATAATATTAATGAATTGTTATTTAAAAAAGTTATAAAAATGAAAAGAAAAATAATATAGAAATGAGGGAATAATAAATAATATTAATAATTAATTTTAATAATGAAAGAGCATAATAATTATTTATTTAGTAAAATATTTTTTTATAATTTATTATTTACAATAAAAAATATAAGATAATTTATTTTCGAATTCATATATAATGATTTAACTTAGTAATAAAATGTCATAAAGTGTAATTCAATTAATAAGGAAACATTTAATAAAAATAAAATGAATGGTGTTGAAAAATATATATAGTTTTTCACGTTTAAGAACAACAATGAACGACAAAATTAAGAAAAATAGGAATCCTGAGAGTCATAAAATAAAATAATATATGTATGAGAAACAATAAAATAGAAATAAATCATACTATTAATCATGCCATAAATGTAATGATGTTTTTAGTTTTTGAATTTTTTTATAACTTTGTCAAATTTTTAGGCATTAAAGCAAGAGTTAATATTTAGAGTCAATGCATTTGTATCGGTAAGAGAGAGTTTTTGCATTGGTAATAGAAGAAATAAACTATTTTTTTGGTTAACTATTTTCCAAGTAAAAGTCATAATTATTTGCCCTCGTCATATAAAAAAACGTGTAAGGGGTGGGAATAGGCTGGGCCGAGTTAAGTTTTGCCAAGTCTGAGTCTGGCCTGTCAAAAATTTTAATGCCAAGCCTAGCCTATGGCCTATCAAATGCTTATTTTTAGGCCTAAGTCTGACCTTTTCGAAGGCTTGTTTGGCCTAAGAGCCTACACAAAAACCTATTTTATTTGAGCATTTGTAAATAAAAAATTTAACTAATGTTTAAATAGACTAACAAATTAAAAGATCAACAAGACTAAATGCTTATTTGCGTTGATTTATTCAAGTTTACCTATTAACATTAATTTTTTGATACTATTTATTTGAAAGAACTTAAGAAAACAACTTATGACATTGTTTATAAAGTTTTTGCAGTTAATTTTCATTCGTTCATCAAAATGACTAAGCTTGCTTTTTGTATTTTAATTCAAAGTATAACACAATATTATAATAATAATAATTAAATTATTCATATATATTTAAATAGGCCAGTCTATTAGGCTTAAAAGGCTTTTTGTATGGGCTACGGCCTAGCCTTTTTAGCTAAATAGGCTTTTAAAAAAGCCTAGGTCTTTTCTATTTGAAAAAAAAGCCTGTCCTGGGCATGTGTAGGCTAGGTCGTAGGCCCCTGTTAGTCGGTCTGGCCTATTCCTACCCCTAAATAGTACATAATTGTAAAATAAAAAACATAAAAATAAATCAATATAGATTAAAAACAATGAGGGTTAAATAAGTTTTTGGTCCCTATAAATATTGCGTTTTTATTTTTAGTCCCTCCCTGCCTTTAGGCAACGGTTTTTACAAAAAAACCATTGTCAAAACCAGTTAAAACCGTAAAACCGTTGCCTGAAGGAAAGGAGAGACTAAAAATGAAAATGCAATATTTATAAGGATCAAAAACTTATTTAATCCTAACATTAAATCAATACATTAAAACTTAAAATTAAATCAATATATTTTGTTGGTTAACCATTTTTTCGATTTTTTTTTTTAATTTGGTGGATGTTAATTTCCTTATTAAAATAATAAATGATAGGAGATAATAGTAGAATTCAAAACATAAAAATAAATCAATATACATTAAAAACAAATAATGCATTTATTTAAGGAAATTAAATTAAATCAATATATTAAAATTTAAAATTAAATCAATATATATTAAACCTAAAAGACAAATAATATGTAATGGAAAGAACTTAAAAATCAATAGAAATTTAATGGACATTGTAATAAAGTATACTTTATTTTTTATTGTTACAATACAATAGACAAAACTCAAATTCTCTACACTAAATAAACTAAACAAAAAAACTCCAGTGATTTATCAGATTCTTAGATTTAAAACTCCAATAACAACACAACAAATAAACAGAAATACTTAAAACTAATATAGTGATTAATCATTTTCAAATGAGGTTAAAACAAACATAAAAATATGAAATTTAAACCTATATACATGAAGAAATCAAATTTGGGAAAGAGTTCAATAGAAGACATGAAGATTAAAGCTCCATCTGTTGGGTTTAACTTCGATTGCGATGGAAACGACATTGACGGTTTCAGCCATAACTGTAAAAAATGATTCAAGATGTAGGGTTCGTTAGCGACGGCGAGATGCAGAACAAAGCGAGATGAAAAACAACAACAACAATACTTATAACAATAATAATATAACCGAAAAAAATAAACAAAAACATTTTAAAAAGTTGCAGGGGAATCATGCTATAAGCTGATGCAAACAGAAACAATAAAAGGAAGAATAACAACAACAATACTTATGAAAAAACCGATGAACACAAAGAAGAAAATACAACCCTAAAAATAAAACCGAAAAAAAATTGAATATAAAAGTTGTTGGAAAATCGAAGAAGAAGCTGCTGCATTTTTGTATTGAATGCAATAGTTTCACACGGAAAAAAGGAACTTATTGTTCAACATTGGAAGATGAGGAAAGTTGTTCATCTAGTTCATTCTTATAGCACATGATGCAAATTTTGATGCAAAGAAACTGATAAAATGAAGAAATCAACAACACTATTATGAAAAAACTGATTAAAAGGAAGAAGAACTTAAAACCCTAAAAACAAAACCGAAAAACAATGAAAAAGAATTGGAGAATGATTTGATCTCTTCATGTGTGTTCTTATTATAAAGGCTGCATTGGAAAAATATTGAGACTTTACAACTTCCGTGATGTAATGACAAAAAAAATTCTCCCTCATGCGTGAAAGCGTGTATGGGAAAAAACAATAGGTCAATGAAAATTAAATAAAATATGTTAATTAAATTGGATGCAATTATTTAGAATTAATAATAATTAAAAAAAAAGTTAAGTAATAATTAAGGTTAATGTAATGACATTTAGGTGCCTTAAAATCACTCTCAAATTAGTTCTCATAAGGTTAATTAAGGAATTTTCTATATAATCAGAGTTTTATTATATTAATATATTAAAAGTAGATAATTCAATTAAATTATGATTGTCAATTTGTGTTTTTCGATTTTTCCATCTTCAATTTTCAAATTTTCTCAAATCATATATTCGATGAATCTAGCATGAATTCAAGTGTCTATGAGCTTCTTATTAAGGATATCATTCTCGCTGCGCTCAATGGCTTCAACGGTATCCCAATTCAAACTATTATACTCTATTTTGATTTTATTTCTTAAACAATCAATTGAAGATTTAATCTTAGCTTAGCTCAAGTTGTAATGCAAACTAACAGCTATTAAAAAATTAATTCGGTTATCATAGTTTTGGTGTAAAATGATGGAGGTGGATTCTCTCTATCTGGGTAACAGTCCAAAATTGAAGTCTAGGGTTTTCCAATTGGTGACCTTGATTTTGAATTGATCTTAATTTTTTAGGGAAAGGATCTAGGCAGTTATGGAGTTTGAATATCCTAGTACCAGTCAGTCAATGTCTTATCGGATGTTATGACATCCACTAAGACACAGATATTAAAAACTTTGCAGAAGTAAAAAAACACAGTAAAGAACACAGATGTTTATTTACCCAGTTCGGTGTACAACAACACCTACTCTGGGGGCTACCAAGCCAGGGAGGAAATCATGTAACGCCTCGAATTTTATTAATTATTTAATTAAATTAAATCAAGGATTTATTCGCTGGAATTAGTCGAGGTTGAGATTTATCGATACTATTCGAAAGGCACGATTGGATTAATATGTTGATTTGAGCAGTTAAGCTTATGGTCGGATTAATTAGTCAGATTAGTCAGAGAAATATAATCGCGAGTTGGTATTAATTAGGTTATGGAGAAATTGTAGTTGGGGAATATTATTGGGAATAATATTCGTTATGTTATGTGATTATTCAATTATGTGTGTTATTTGGCCTAATTGAGTAATTAGAGGAATGTTATGAATTTGGCCTATATAGAATATGAGATTGGATTGTGGGTTAAGCCCAATTACGAAAAGAATGATAGTAAGAGAGTTAGGGTTTTAGAGACATAACTCATTTGGAGAAAGAAGAGAAAGAAGAGAAAGAAGGGAAGAAAGAGGAAAGTTATGGCATGAAGGAGAAGAACTCCATTGAAGAAGGTGAAGTTTTTGCTAAGGTAAGGGTGAGGTTATTACTCTCTAAGGGTTGTCATGATGATGTGTATGGTGGGTTAGATTGTATGTTATTCTCCATGGATGTGTGAGTTTGAAATTGTTAGGGTTTATGATAGAATCCATGAAATTGTTCCATTATCATGTTGTTGATGTTTGTGTATGAACCCATGGTTAGAAACATGTTTAAGAACTTTACTTGTGTGGTAATTTGCTTTCAATTGATGCATAAATGGTGTATGGGTTAGTGGGTGTTGTATGAGGGGATTAGGGAAGAAAAATGGTGATTTCTGAGTTTTCACGCAGCATGAGTCGACCTACACAGAAGTCTGGGTCGACCTGAGCAACCCAAAAAGGCAGAAAATCCACTTTCCTTCAACACGCGTCGACCCATGAATTATGTGAGTCGACCTAGAGAATCCTTTACATCGACTCATGAGTCGACCTGAGCTAAACCGAGGGGGGTAGAAAGCATCCATGCGTCGACCTATGAATCCTTTGCGTCGACCCGCAGATTTCCATTTTTTGGCAGATTTTGTATAGACCATAACTTTTGATCCGTAACTCCGTTTTATGCGTCGTTCGAAGCATTGGAAAGCTAAAGCAATAAACAATACCATGATGCAATAAAATTATTAATATGATTTAGTCTCCTATTATGTTTATTAGGATTAAGTGATGAACTATGTTGTGTTAACATGCGAAGTATGCTCTTTGTAATGAATTGACATAACCATGTTGTGGTATAACTTGATGTATCTTTTTCTTATGATGATACAATTCTATTGAGATGATGATATGTACTTTCCTTATGATGAGACAATGATGTATTGTGATAAAATAATAAAAAAATATGCTTTAATTAAGAAGTTGAACTAATCATGTTATGTCGTTACTTGAATTGTATGATATTGATTTAATGATGTTTTGTGATGATGAATGCTTTATGTATGTTTGTATGCCGTAAAGATGTAGATGAGATGCAATGCCTTACTATGAATAGTAATAATAGGTTATTGGTGTTGCTATTGTACATATTGATATGTACGAGTCAATAAAGATGTTGTATGCTATATGCGATTAATTGTGCGTATTTGATATGTATGAGTCGATGATGATGCCATGTGATGAATTAACAATATATATGAAGTTGAATATAACGTGTTATGATGATTACTTAAATTAAGGAATATGATGAATGTGTTAATGTTGTTGTTAATAAGATGAAATGTTGATGTTTGTTGTTGTTGTAACATGATGAATTTGTTGTTGTTGTTGTAATATGAGGGATTTGTTGTTATAATATTTTGAATTGTTGTTGCCGTAACATGATGAATTTTTCGTTGTTGTTGTGGACCATATGGTCAATGTTGATAAGTTGTATTGTGATGCATTGTGAATTGAATTAATGTTGTATGATGATATGACATAGCGACGTGATTGCGAAGCGATGTATTGTTGTATGATGTGTGCAACATAGCGACGTGATTGTGAAGTGATGCATTCTTATGAATGATGATTATTTTTGTTGTTAAAGTTTGACATTTAATTGATAATGTTCAATGGTGGTTTAGACGATGTTGTGATGTATTGTTTATATGGTATTTGTGGATGTACATCTGTCATACCCCAAAATTTTCCCACCACATTTTGGCTCACATGACTTTCAACTGCTCAAGACTATACAAGATTTGGGCTCACTTACTTGTCTCCTAAGCAACAAGCCTTCAACTAGGGCTTTCTCTCTCCCAAGGAGAAATCAACTTCTGATATCTCAATTGGACTTCCTGGTCTCCCATATGCTTTAAAGCATACTCATGCCAAGTTTCAAGCTCGGATTCATAAGATTGCTCAGTCAACAGTTCAAATGGCCAACAGTCGACCAGTTTGACCTAAAAGTCAACTGTGGTCATCATATAGTCAAAATTCCTGATTTTTGGTCAACGTCAACATTTTGAAGTAAAATTCATCATTTGATAAAAGGTTGATCATGATTCATCGAGGAAAGTTCAGAAATCAACAAAACTCAAAGTTTCTATATTAGGGTTTTGGACCTAAAAGTCAACTGAACTTTGACCAGCCATAACTTTCACATAGAGCATCATAAATTTCCCAACCAAAGCCTATTTTTAAGGAAATTGAGTTCTCTACAACTTTGTCTCTCTAAAGCCAAGGTCAAAAATGCTTCATTTTGGAGATATGAGCCAAAACATTACAGGTCTTTCTAGAAGCTCGCAAAAAGCTGTTTTTTGTCAGGAGCCATATCTTCAAGATAAAATCCTCAAATGCAAAAAAGTTTCCAATGTGACTTGTAGAGATTATCTTAGGATTTCCAAAGTCCTAGATCACTTCCATACCATAAAAATTGAGAGAGTTATGGCTTGCTGAAGTTGACCAATTTTGAGAAAGTGCACAAAGTAAATGTTGAGCAAAATTGTCTTTTTTCCAAATGGGCTTATCTTTTTATGCTTGGAATGTGTTTCTAACCTGGTCCACGACCTCTAGGCCCATCCATTCTTTTTTTCAATATTTATTTTATTTATTTTGAATTTTTATCCATTTAAGTTCAAATTAAATCAAAATAAAACACCTAAAAATATCAAATAATTGAAAGGAGGCGCAATAAGCTTGATTTCTCAATCACAATTAATCAGAGATTGAGTATTTGTGAACCAAAACAAGTGATTGAAGAAGATTGGAACATGGTTGAGAAAATTTAGAGGGATTTATGAATGATTGAAAATCAAATCTCAATCATTCCATTTACCTTGATTCTGATCCAAATTGTTAACCTAAATCCTTCACATATATATGTTGGACCTAATCAGAAGCTAGAGGACGAATTTGGGTAGTCTACAGAACCCTATTCCAAAGCAAAAATCGTGTACCAAGAGGAAGGAGGAGATAAAAACGCAGGTGGATTCAGGCTAGGAGAGGCATCACAATCAATTCTTTAGGTCTTCCTGGGCGTAATTGGATTGTTTTTTATTGGTCAAAACGCATTAAAATGCATCCCAACGGCCACGTTTTCGCTTCAAAATTTTGTAATCTGAATTCGTCCATACGCTTATCATAAACCGTGTTTGGATACATGTTTACGTTTAGAATCTTGTTTGCAAGCTTCCTGTGCCGTTTGATTTGAGTTTTGTTGTAGGTTGAAGGAGTCACCATTGCTAGGGTTCCGAAGGTCCAATTTGGGGGATCATAATTAGAGGCGAAATTAGCCCAAATTAAGGGCACCATCGAACTCGGGAGACAATTTCCTATCGATCCATGGTTTTCTCTGAAATTTATTTGCGGTGATTTATGAGTTTGATTTGTGCAGGTCTATAGCTATGGAGGAAACCGTTAGTGAAAGCTATTGCCACGAAACATGTCTGTAGGTAAAAGTTTGGGTGTTTCAGCAAGGAAGACGAGTACGTGGCAAGATCTTGTTGGTGCAATTCAAAGAATCCCAGCCAGCGCGCGTGTTCCAGTCTAAATAAAAGTGTTTTCATATATTTTAACCAGCGAGCATTTTATTGACAAACAACGTTTGCAGCACAAGTGGCCCAAGGTACTGGCGGATGTATGGAAATACCTGGGTTCGATCCCGGAGGCGGTATGCCATTTTTTCTTTTCTTTTTTGTTTTAAAGCTCTCCACTTTATCCTTCATTTTGTTCTTGTTTTTTTCTCTAGTATTAATTAATTAACATAGGGTAATCCATTTTAATTAGGTTGAAGTATTTAGCTTAACTAGTCTAACCATCTTAGAAATTAGGATTAGTATTTTATTTACTTTGATTAATTAATTAAATAAAAGTAAATTAGGTTAAACAATTAGGTTTAATTTATAATTTTAATAATTAGGATTAGTTATTTTAATAATTAGGGTTTAGATTAATAATTAGGATTAGTTATTTTACTAATTAGGGTATAGATTAATTTTAGGTTAATTAATTTAGGATAATTAGATAATTAATTTAATTAGTAATTTTAGGATAATTAATTAGAATTGGGTTAATTAATTTTAGGTTAATTTAATCAGGATTAGGGTTAAATAATTTAATAAGGATTAGGGTTTTCTAATTAATTAGGTTCCCAACCAATAATTAATTAATTAAGGGCTTTGATCAAGATAATTAGTACTAACCCTAGTCTAGGTTTTTTGACCTATTTCTTTTTATTAACCATGGTTAACTTTTCCCCGTTCGGGGTTTGACTTTTGCCTTGCCTTTTTATTGTTTGCCTAAATTATTCATAGTTTTGTATCTGCTCCGAGGTTGTAACAATTTTAATTTTTTATCTGTTCATTTTATTGTAACTGCCCCAAAGCCTTATAATAGCTTAGGTCTATTTTCCGCATTTAAAAAGTTTTCTGCCTTTCTTTCTGGGTTTTTGGCTATGTAATCCCCCACCCGAAGCCTTGTAATAGCGTAGGAACATTTATATTTCTGCCTTTATTTTAATTGCGTGGTTAGTAATTTAGGGAGTGATAAGCCTGTTAATTAATTTAGATCACTAACTTTATAAGATAAAATATCTGAATTGAAGCACATGATTGTTGCACCCACGCACCTTTAATGGTAACCCTTCTTATGCTGCCTTCAATATAAAATAGTCAAGTCCCTCGAGCGTGGGGATACCTTAGCAAATGTTGCCCTCAGTTCATAATCTTAATAAAAAGGATCATAAGTCCCTTTGAAGTTGCCTAAACAAAAATGATCTTGTCCCTCGATGTTGCCTCGGTTAAATGATGATTGTCCCTTTGAATGCTAGGGTATCCTCACTGGTTGTCTTAATGACTATTCCATCCTTCCCAAAAGACTTCCTACCCTTTATGGTATGGATAGCCTTATGGCGAACGATAATTCTCGATGACCCTTAAACATCCAATGAAAAGACTACCTGCCTAACAATTGGTATGGATAGCCCTTTCAAACGAAAGTCTTAAAGAACAAGAAAGATTCACTCATAGGGTAGGTGCTCTTAAATGCTTGCTCTATTCAAATTCAAATCAAAAATATTTGTCCCACTCCTTTTCAAATTATTTTCAAAAAGGCTACGCTTATTTTAAAGTCCTTATTCAAATCTTTTTCTAAACACACACTACACTTCTTTTCAAACAATTCAAACAAACAAGTGAACTGGCGACTCTGCTGGGGATATAAATATTTGTCCCACTCCTTTTCAAATTATTTTCAAAAAGGCTACGCTTATTTTAAAGTCCTTATTCAAATCTTTTTCTAAACACACACTACACTTCTTTGCTGGGGATATTTCAAAGAGGGGTTACCTTAAAGCTAGGATCAGCTTCCGCCTATTTAGCTCAAATGTACATTAAAATCTCATTCTATCTATATAGGCCTTTGAAGGCTGATATTACAAGAGTAGTCCATTTACTATACCTGATTTCAATTCATTTATTCTTGAGTGAACTAAGATTATAAACACTAATATGTTTTAAATACTAGTCGATGTGGAACTCCTTAACATTACAACAACATACCACCCATTTGCAGTGACACAACAGTTGACACAAAAAACTATAAGACAAGTTATAGTCCACGAAATAATGATAAAAATCAAAGCAAAGAGTGTAGGTAGTGATAGCATGTGAAGGAGAGCACGAGTAATGGAATGGCATCCAGCTTTATCACAAAGGCAGAGGTCCTGGAAATGATTAGACATAAGACCATATACACCATTCTCAATTGTCAAGACACTGACATCAAAAGTACCACCCAAGATCAAAGACAAGAATGTTCTTCTCTTCACCTTTCTTGTCCAATCCATAAGCAATGGTAGCAGCTGTGGGTTTATTAATGATTCTAGCAACATTGAGACCGACAATGACACCGGCATCCTTGGTGGCCTATCTCTAAGCATCATTGAAATAAGCTATACATTTCAAAAGAAAACGATAACCATTAGATTAGAAACAAAAGGCAAAAGAAATTATCAAGATTACATGAGGAACAATGTAGTTGGCTTATTCACCTGGGACAGTAACGACATCATCACAAATTGACTTTTCGAGGAATGCTTCGACAATTTCCTTCATCTTATAGCATGTTTAGATTGGCTTTTGGAAGACCCAGAATCAATTCTAGAGGTGTAGAATTGATTTTAGGTGATTTTGAGTTGTTTGTTTTATCAAAAGTATAATTGATTCTGCCTCCAGAATTGATTCTACTATAAGCTAGAATTTGTAGCTTCTATCTCCAGAATTGATTATGGGTAATTTTTACACTGAAATTTATGGTTCAACTCACTTTTCTATAAATGTATCCAAACATAAATCAATTATGGTAAACTCAATTCTACCAAACTCAATTCTGGTAGAATCAATTCTGTTCACCGCCAATCCAAACATACCCTTAGTCAAAATTATAGCACTGGCTTCCTCGGGATTGAAGACTTTGGTCTCACCATCCTTTACTCTGACCTGAATGTATGGTTTTCCATCCTCGTTGACAATCTTATATGGAACAAGCTTCATAAGTGCTTATTCAATAAGCTGGATGTATGGTTTTCAACATAATTAAGTGTTTATTCAATAAGTGATTATCGTATAACCTGTATATAAGCTTTGCATATCTGTTTCGATAATCAAGTAAAAATTAGCTTAAGCTCTTCATAAGCTGAAAACATCAGTTTGCTTATGGCTCATAGTCCCACATCGATTTGTAATAAACAATTTTCCGTGTATATAATGCAAAAACACATGGTCATTAATGACTTGAATATAGATTGAGAATAAAGGGCTGAGATGGAAGTGTCATTGGGTCATGTGTCTTAAAGACCCAAATAATTAATTTATAAATAAATTTTCAAAAAAAATATCAATAAAAATAATTTAAGAAATAAAAAATTAATATAAATATAGAAAATACATAATATGAAAAAAAGTAAAAAAATTAAATAAAATAAATAAGTAATTTCACGTGGCTTTTAAAAATTCATTCAAAAAAGAAATCTGGACTCAGATAGGGGTTTAACACTTTTACCGTGCGAATCTCGCTAATATTCTAGAGAAATCAGTGTTTTATTGATCGAACCACTTGGGTCACTGGTCGAACCGCATGACTAAACCAGATAACTCGGTTGAATAGACCGGTCGTTATAACAAAATTATATAGGTATAAAATATGTCGAACCGGGTGATTCAGTCTCTACAAAAAATAACTAGCACTTAAATTTTTTGAAAATATCATATTATAAAAAAATTCACAAATTCATAATTTAAATTCAAATTTTACACATAGGTATCACACACAATAAAATAGTACATAATTATAAAATACAATTGCAAACAAAAGTTTAATCGCAACATAATCTAATTGAATAATTTATAACAAAATAATTTCATTGTCTACTAGATATAATTTCAATAAAAGAAAAATTGTTTCAATGTTGGGATCTCCTTCTTCAATATCAAAACCATCGGTAACAAAATCAACCGCATTTGCAACATTTTTTTTTTAATTTTTTAGTTTTAATTTTTAATTAAAATAGTCAAAACGATGTTGTTTTAATTTTTTGAAATTTAAAAAATGCATTTAAACCGCCAATTCACAAAAATCGCTAATTTTCCCGAATTTAGCAGTTTACACCAGTTTTAACCGGTTCACACCGATTCAATGGCATTTTCGATCCAGCTATTGAACCAAATCGATTACCTGTTCGGTTATCGGTTCAACCGGTCCAATCAACCGATTCGGTCCGATTTTTAAAACACTGAGAGAAATTTTATATATTTAACAAAAATAAATAAATCAATTTGTCTTTTCATTCGAATCGGGAGTAGCGAGTAGGTATAGACGCGGGCTCCTCGATTCTAAAACAAATATGCGTCTGGCCGAGGGCATTTTAGTCAATAAAGATACATCCAATTCAAATTCCGCAAAGAAAAAGGGAACTTTCAAATCCCGCTCCCAACTGCAAGAAAAAAAAAAAAAAAGCAAATGGAGAAGATCTGCGTAGCCGTTCGAGTTCGTCCTCTGGTCTCCGAAGATTCCGTCAATGGAAGCTTCTGGAAAGTCGAAGATAACCGTATCTCGCTTCACAAGATTCACGGAACTCCATTTTCCGGCTCTTCATATGCTTTCGGTACATATAATTCAATTCAATCATCATTATCAATTTCGTGTTCTTCGGTTTTTTCATCTTCAGTTTTCAAATTTTCTCAGATCATATATTCGATGAATCTAGCACCAATTCAAGTGTCTATGAGCTTCTCACTAAGGATATCATTCTCGCTGCACTCAATGGCTTCAACGGTATCCAAATTCAAACTATTATATACTCTATTTTGATTTAATTTCTTAAACTATCAATTGAAGATTTAATCTTAGCTTAGTTCAAGTTGTAATGCAAACTAAAAGCTCATGAAAAATTCAATTCCTTAATCATAGTTTTGGTGTGAAATGATGGAGTGAGATTCTCTCTCATTCTGTGTAATTAGTACAAAATTGAAGTCTAGGGTTTTCCAATTGCTGACCTTGATTTTGAATTCATCTTAATTTTTTAGGGAAGGGATCAAGGCAGTTATTGAGATTTGCTTAAAATTAATTTATTCAATTAATGTTTGAGACTGCATGCTTTTAATACTTAAGGGAACCAGATCAATGAATGTATGTTTTTTTTAAATTAAACAAAAAATAGTTATTTTATGTTGTTTTAGGGTGAGACAACAGTTACTTTATGTTGGATTTGGATATAAATGTGAATTTAATGAAATTATGACAATAGTTATACGATATGGTTAGGGACTGCATTTGCTTATGGACAGACAAGTAGTGGGAAGACTTTCACGATGAATGGTTGTGAAACTGACCCGGGAGTGATTCCTCTGGCAGTTAAAGACATATTTGCAACAATAGAGACGGTTAGGGGTGCTCATGGACGGTTATTATCCATAACCAGTCCATATCCATATATTATCCATTTAGCATAACCGGATTTTAAAACCAATTGTCATAACCGGATTTATTTTTGCAAAACCGGTTATAAACCGGTTATATCCATAACCAGATTTAATAACCGGTTTTAAATTTAAAAATTTCATTTTAAAAATTTAATTTAAAATGAAGTTATTAAAATAATTTTTTTTTGGAAAATCGACTTTTCATATTTTTTTAAAGACACGATTTTTCAAAAAAAATCGAATTTTTCGTTTTTTTCAAAATACTCGATTTTTTGTTTTTACGGAAAAAAAAAACTCGATTTTTTTCGTGTTTCCGAAAAAAAACTCAATTTTTTTGTGTTTCCGAAAAAACTAGATTTTTTTGACTTTTCAAAAAAACTCGATTTTTCATTTTTTTCAAAAAAAAACTCGTTCTTTCATATTTCTGAAAAACTCAATTATTCGTGTTTCCGAAAACTCAATTTTTCATTTTTTTTTTCGAAAAAAACTCGATTTATCATCTATTTTAGAAAAACTCAATTTTTTCGTATTTCCAAAAAACTGAATTTATTCGTATTTCCGAAAAAATCGATTTTTTCGTATTTTAAAAAAAAATTGATTTTTCAATTTTTCAAAAAAACTCGATTTTTCAATTTTTCAAAAAAACTCGATTTTTCGTATTTCCGAAAAACTCATTTTTTTGGTATTTTCAAAAAATTCGATTTTTTCGAACTTTTGAAAAACTCGATTTTTCATTTTTATGTTTTTTTTTCTTTCTGCAAAATATTTTTAAAATTTATATTTTTTTGTGATTTAAAAATAATAGACCAATTAAATTTTTATGTTGGATATGGTTATCCAAAATATGGATTTGGTTAAAACCATATTAATAATATATCCAAAATATGGATTTGGTTAAAACCATATTGATAATTAACCGGTTTTTAATAACCGGTTATGGATATGGATATGGATAAATCCAATAACCGGTTTATTTGAACATCCCTAGAGACGGTAGGGGAAGTTCTTTTGATTTTAACCTTGATGGCGAGTTATTGTGTTGTTCTTGATATGCTTATGCGTTGTTTGATTGTTTTTCAGATGTCTAAACGGGAGTTTTTAATTCGTGTTTCCTACATGGAGATTTATAATGAGGAGATTAATGACCTTCTTGTTGTTGAAAACCAGAAATTACAAATTCACGAGAGTCTGGAGGTTGGTTACTTGCCACTTAATGTTGGTGTGTGAAATATATATAGTAGTTGTGTAAAGAAAATGTACTGATTTTATTTATTTATTTTCCAGCGGGGAGTATTTGTTGCAGGACTCAGAGAGGAAATTGTCAATAATGCTGAACAAGTGCTAAATCTCATCAAAGCAGGGGAAGGTATGTAGTTCTACGGCTTGATTCTTTTTGCTTTTATATTAGAAGTTAGATTATTCTTTTGATTTTGCAGAGAATAGGCACTTTGGTGAGACAAATATGAATGTTAGAAGTAGCAGATCACATACCATATTTAGAATGGTATTTCCTCAATTCTTTTTAAATTTTGTAATACATATTCTTTTTACATAATATTGTTTTTTTTTATCAAAATAGTACTAACCAAATAACTCTTAATCAAATATGTAGGTGATTGAAAGCAAGGGGAAGGATTTCAATTCTTCTGATGATTCTTCGAATGACATTGTTCGAGTTTCAGTCTTGGTTTGTACTATTTATTTCATTTCCTTCTATATTACTTTTATATTAGAATTTCTTACAAAGTTGCATACTTATACAGTTGAGTTTGTGGGATTAGAATTTAGTAGATCTTGCTGGATCTGAAAGGATCGCAAAGACCGGAGCTGATGGAGTACGTTTGAAAGAAGGAAAATATATTAACAAGAGCTTGATGATTCTAGGAAATGTGATTAATAAACTAAGTGATGGCTCAAAACAAAAGTATAAATTTTTCGGCTCTGTTTTGTGTATATTATTCTAATTTTATAGCTCTTTTAGTCAATAATGTTGGATATATTACATCTAATTGTAGGGGGCATATCCCATATCGTGATAGTAAGTTAACACGAATACTCCAACCCGCTCTTGGTGGAAATGCCAAAACGTCCATTATTTGTACCGTAGCACCAGAAGAGGTAGATGCCGTGCTTTTTGTTGTGTCTCTTTTTTCCTTCTTGTTTGATGATTAGTATATGATTTCATAACTCCAATATTTTTAATATCAATTAGGTTCACATTGAAGAAACAAAGGGAACTCTTCAGTTTGCTAGTAGAGCCAGTCGCATAACCAATTGTGTTCAAGTGAATGAGGTATGTATTTGTTACCCTATTTAATGTTTCACATTGTTTAATATTTTCCTATTTGACTTTCACTATGATATAGAGGTTACTTTGTTTAGTTTTGTGGAAGCTTGTGTTGTCACTCATATTTCTAGAATTGTGAAATGTTTGTAAGTTATTTTTTTCTTTTGAAATTTGCCAAAAATTGAAGAAACTTTAAAACGATTTATTGACAAGACTTGGCTTGTACTGGTTGCATGTTGTGCTGTCTAACATCAGTTGATTTACTTGAATAATCATTGTATATAACTAAACTATCTATTGAAGAAAAAAATGGGAGACAAATTAGGAGAATCATATTAGGAAGCTAACTAAGGCCAAGAAAATGGAATAAGCCTGAAATTTTTTCTACATTTTACTTGTTTTTGTCAGGAAATATTTGACTCTATTTGCATGATGTTACTTAAGTTTTTTTTTTGTAAATCAAATTTCTTAATGGTTGGAATTGTACAGATTCTGACTGATGCAGCATTGTTAAAGCGGCAGCAGTTAGAGATTGAAGAGCTTCGTAAGAAACTTGAGGTAATTGTCTTATAATGATAGTTTTTGTTTACACCTCATGTCTGAAAATCTTAATACTACTATTTTCTGTTTAGGGATCCCATGCTGGGGTGCTCGAGCAAGAGGTTCTTAAACTCAGGAACGATTTGCTCAAGGCAGGTTTTACTTTTCAAGTTTTTCTGCACTCTGCAGTGTTACAAATAATTCATGCTAAAGCATTAATTGAAATCTCTTTTACGTTGTTGTGTTAATTATGTATTCATATTCCACTATTTAGTATGAAATGGAGCGTGGGAAGCTTGAAATGGAACTGGAAGAGGAGAGAAAATCGCGTAATCAATGGATGAAAGAGGAACGGATGAAAATTGAAAATTCCAATACTACATCGTTCTCAATCTCAAACGGTGGGACGAATGACAACCAGGTACACCTCATCAGAAATGAACTAATAAGGCCATATGAAGCTAAATGCTAAATACTTTCTAATTTTAATATAAGATTTCCTTACACAACTTTGTCATTTGTGTGTATATATGCATGAACATATTTGTTCTTCTGAACAATTCATAGTTTTCCTTTTTATGTTGCTTTTCAGACTTTTAGTTAACTTGCTTTTCTTTTCCACTCTTTTCTTTGACATTTTTGCTCCATTTTGTTGTTACAATAATTCTCGTGTACTGTTAGGCTCCTAGATATTCGAGGAGACAGGGATTTATGGAAGAGTACAGTGACATTAACGGTGCGTCTCAAGGAGATATATTTAAATCTCCCTGTTTAAAAGAAGCAAGTGCTTTTGTTGTCAAGCGGTCAAAGAATTCAACGTTGCTAGATAGTAGTCCGCCAGATAGTAGTCCTCTTCCAGATGCTTTCAGCAATGTGGCAGATGAAGATATGTGGTTGAAAATGAACAATGGTTTTGTTGCGGACCTTGATTCTCTTCAATTGACTCCCCCTCGAAATTATCAATCATTCCCACCAAACGATACAACTCCTGTAAGTTCATATCTGTTCATTCTATTTTTTAAAAGGAATGTTCTTTTTTGTCTTTCTCTTGCATTTTTATTTTGCCTCCATATTCCATCCACTGCTTCCCCAAAAGTGGCAACAGGTAAAGGAAGGTAGCAATATATATAGCATCATTGGTTAGTGAACTGTTGAAAATTTTCCTCCATTGTTGAGCAATTCTTGTTGGTTTCACCAGTTTCACTATATCTGACCAATACACCCACCATTCGATGATTTTTGTATTTAGATTTCACCAAAACTAAGATTTGTGCAGACCATACTCTTGCTTACTCGCAAAGTACTTCTAATAGCATTGTATAACAAATGTGTTTCTTTTAACCGAGTAATACCATATTAATCTTTCTTTTTTTTGAGTATGTGTGCTGTTTTTTATAGTTTTTTTTTTTTTTGTTTGGCTGATGTTTGTAAGGGTTGTATAAATCAAATTGAAAAGTACGAACAGGAGGTTCAAGCTTTGAGAAGACAACTAGAGCTTGCTCATGAAAAGATAAATGAACTCGAGGTTAGTATACAATATACTTGATGCTATGTACTACAAGTTTTTGCCTTTTTCGCCCCCTCTTATAAATCGGACTCTCAATATGCATGGCTTGGCATATTAATCCAGAGAAAGCATTCAGATGAAGTACCATCAAGCAAGCAATTAATAGGCAAGAGCCTAGACAATCAACAAGAAACACAACTTATTCAAGATTTGCCTCTGAGGTTAACGGAATCCGTGGAAAACTACAAAGATAGCTTTGAGGAGGTTTTATCAGTAATGCAGGTTGAATGAGTGCACCATATCAGTTTTATTTGCAATGATCATTCCAAGAAACAGTAAACTAACTTCTTTTTCTTGTATTCTAAACAGAAATTTGCTTTGGATGGAAAATTCTCAACCGAAAAGATGCTTTCAACCATGAGTGAAATTGGTGCACAGCTATTTTCAACGTTGGAAGGTCACTTTACAATGTATAGAAATGGTGAAAGGTCTTCCACCGGAAACAACGCTATAATCCAAGAACAACGAAAAGAGTTTCATAAGAGGATGAATAACATAATTACATCACTGGAGTTATCAGAAAGCTCAACAACAGGAAATGAAGAGAGGCCTCCTTTGTGCAGCTGCGAACACAAGGTAGTTGTCTCGCCTCAAATATCAAGATATCAATCATCAATCATGGTTTTATTCTGTGTCTTATTTTTAGGATATCTTATGTCTTTTTTCAAAACTTGTCATTAATACCGCTTAGTAACTAAAAGTCTTGACTAGCATTTGTTCAAAGCTGAAATTGAACAAATAATTAAAAATATATATATATAGATATAGTAGTTTTTGTGTGATTATATACCATTACAAAATCGTCAAAATCCGTGTTCACTCTATTTGTATTTGTTGAATATGTGTGTCATATAAGGATTAGAATTTGTAAGAAATGAAATGTGTTATACTAATCTCTCATTGTCTCTTTGTATTACATGCACTTCAAATTATAAAAAGCTTAAATTATATGATAGCTGATTTATTTATAGATGTCATCATTTTCCTTCTAAAAATCTTTCAAATGAAGTTGATATTGAGCTTTACTTGAAAAAGTAGTTAGGAGAGTTTCTGAATTATCCTAAACTAAATTTTTGTGACAAAAGGGCTGTGGTTTGAGAGGAGAAACAGAAACTGCTTACTCAAAGGATGCTTTAAATGAAAGCCTCGAAAAGGAGTTACTACTATTGAAGAACGAAAGAGATTCCTTGCTACAGAAGTTATCTGAATCGTCTGATAAATTTGCAATGGTTTCAAACCAAAAGGAAGATGCATTGAAAGATTTAAATACTGAAGTACAGAGAAGAAAAAATCTAGAAGGGGAGGTTAAGCAGTTTACTGCAGCTTTTGTCCGTCGTCAGCAATCACTTATTTCATTGCGTAGTGATCTTAAGACCAAAATAGAGAATTGGAGAGCTCAAACACCAATTTAAATGCCCAAGTGTTTTGTGTGTCACGATTAGATATGTTGTAAGCTATGAACATCTTAATGCGTTGCATTGCTTATGTATTATTATTATACTAGTATTTAGTTACATATCATTATTCTACATTGATTGGATTCTAGCCTCATTTGTTATAGAAACAATTGTCATTTGGAAATGGAAATCATGTTAGTGTTGTGTGTGAGAGAGAGAAAAGGGAAGAAATTTGGGAGCAATTTTTGAGTCTATGAAGTGTGTTTGTTGGTGTGGCTAACAAGGCATAGTGAAACCATAATGCTGCTGTGCTCTGCAATGAAATTTATAATTTTAATATTTTAATTTTTCACTACTATTCGCATTTATTTTTATTTTTATATTTTCTTATAATTTTAAATTAAATAAAATTTATAAATATTTTCGGTAATTTAAATTTTGATCAAACACATAGATAGAAATATTAATCCTAAGAATAATAATTTTGAAAATACGATTCTATAGAATGTTAAACATACTCTAAAAAAAACATCTATTTCTAAGGAAATTAAGAAATACTCCCTCCGTTTTTTATTATAAGTCGTTTTGGAAAAATACTTTGTATTTTAATAAAAGTCGTTTTACAATTTCAATGAATAATTAATGTTATTTTTCCTATTATATCCTTAAATATTTATTATTCTCTCTCATTTCAATTATATAAATTTATCTTCTACGTGTCATTAATGAAGGATAATTTTGCAAAAACCTTCATAATTTCTCATTTTCATACAACAATTATTATTTTTCTTAATCTGTGTGAAAAGTCTAAAACGACTTATAATAAAAAACGGAGGGAGTATAATTAAGTGAAATTAATTTTTAAAATTTCATGTAAAACATAAGACAAACCTATTAAATTGTTCTTGCTTATCAATGAATATTTTTTAATTAAATAAATGGTATAGTAGGAATAATAGCATTAAATAAGTCAACAATAGTTATTTTTACATATAATAGATTTTAAAATACTCTCTTAGCTTATAATTATGATTATATGGACTTGTATTATATTTATTTTCTAATGATGTTCTTTTTGTTATATTTTCCTTAGGCAAACTGTAATAGAAGGATTTAATTAAAAAATATATATTAGTTTAGGGACTTGATTCCAATAGAGTTCAGGAAGAAAGAATGATAAAAAAATTGTATGGTTATTCACTCATTTTATATGTATAAATATACAAAGCCTGGGATCAATATGATAGATACATTGTGCTAGGCACACGATGTTATACTAGAAAACAAATAATGGTGAGAGTATTCGGTCACTAGTTTATTAGTCAAACTACATGAGTAAATATGATTAAATCGGATGATTCAATTGAATAATTCGATCTCTATAATAAAAATGTATAGTTATTAAACTGATCAAATTGGATAACTCTATTTCTAAAACATTACGACATCTACAAAATTTCAAAATATCATAATTTCACAAGTTCATGTTGGAATTACACCCGAAACTAGGAGAATTGTGAATCAATCTTGATGAACAAGAATTAATTTCTCCGATTGATTTCGCCTCTTGTTCATCACTCTTCACTTGAGTGAATCAACCACACCTTGGTTGCAAGATGATTCCACTAAACATAAATTATGAGAAGATAGAAAGATAAATTGGGGAAGAAAAGAAATTAGGGCTTAAGAAAAAGGGGGATGAACAAGAATATTTTTGCAGAGTTTCTCTCTGCTCACAACTGAGATTTTACTTAATTTTTTCTCTATAAAACTGCACTCTTACAATGATAGGGTACCTCTATATTTATTGGCTGAGATTGTTTACACACCAAGCAATCTCCAACTAACCTAACTTAGCTAAAAACACGAAACATAGCTAAGTCTAAATTTCTGTCTAGATACACTTCTTCGACATTTCGACAACTATACAATTTTGACACATTAAATATTTCGACAACAATAGCCTTTGTCGAAATGATGTTTTGACACAAAGAATTACATTCTCAACACATCACCTAATTCATTGTGTCTAAACTATTTACATTCATGATTATTCTTAATCTTCTGAAGACTTCGACCTGCACACCCTTTTCATGGTGTCTACAATCAGATTCTCAATTTTGCAGTGTTCCATGTTCAGCCTCCCTTTTTGCTACTTGCTCTCGAAGATAATGAAACCTCATCTCGATGTGTTTGCCTCTTCCATGTGCTATCGGATTTTTGGCTAGATTGAGAGCAGATATGTTGTCCATATTCATGGTAATTGCTCCATAATTCTTTGTTGTAATCTTTTCGAACAAATTCACCATCCATGTTGCTTGACATGAACAAAGAGAAGCGGTTGTGTTATATGCTTCACACGAAGATAGTGCTACTATTGGTTCTTTTGTTTAATTCCAAACAACTAGTGCACCACATAACATAAACACATAACCAGCTGTGAATTTTCTATCCTCAACATCACTACACCAACTTGAGTCAGTGTAATCCACTAGCTTGCATTCCTTTCCTTTATCAACTGTAGGAAACAGAATGCCATAGTCGATAGTTCCTTTGAGATACCTTAGTATATTCTTCGTCGTTGCTAAATGTGATACCTTTGCATTTTGTATGAATCTACTCACCATACCCACAGTGTATGCTAGATCTGTATTGTGTTGGCTCGACACCATCTTTATCTGAGTCTTTTGACAGTTGCAGTCTTGGTTCAGCAGGTGTCGAAGTCGAGTTGCATCCTTCCATCTCAAATATCTTGAGTATTTCACTTGAATATCTTCTTTGATGCATCATCAAGCCTCTACTACTCTTGTAGATTTCTATGCCAAGGAAATATGAAATCTCCCCTAGATCACATATTTCGAATTCCTTGCTAAGTTCACCTTTGAAGTCTTCGATCTCTTTCTTATAACTACTTGTTATCAACAAGTCATCGACATAAAGACATAGTATAAGCAATTCACTCTTGCTTCTTCTTACATATACTTCGTGCTCAGTTGTGCACTTTATAAATTCCTTCTCTCTTAGAAAACATTCTATCTTCTTATTCCTAGATCTTTGAGCTTGTTTGAGTCCATACAGGACTTTATGCAGTCAGTACACCTTTCTTTCTCCACCTTGTTTCACAAACCCAACTGGTTGTTTAACATAAACATCTTCATCTAAGGGGTCATTCAAGAATGCATATTTCACATTCATTTTCCATATGTATCAATTGTTCATGTTTGTTAGACCAACAACCAACCTGATTGTTTCTATTCTAGCAACAGGTGCAAAGAATTCGTCGAAGTCGATTCCTTCTTTCTAAAGAAATCCTTTCGCCACAAGTTTTTCCTTGTATCGAGTTACTTCTCCTTTGGGATTCACCTTCACCTTGTATACCCATTTCACATCGATTTCCTTCTTGTCTTGAGGCAATTCAACAAGTGACCAAGTGTTGTTGACTTCAATGGACTTCAGTTCCTCATTCATAGTCATCCACTTCGAATCCTTCAATGCCTCAGTTGCATTGATTGGTTCGACATCTGCATATAAAGCATAGTGTACCAGCTCACCTTCTTCATCAACCACATCATCTGATGTAATCACACATTCCTGCAGCCTTGCAGGCATGTGTCTTGTTCTTTGATGTCTGCTTGTGCTTGCTTGACCTCTAACTTCTTCTTGTCGAACTTCTCTTTCAATTTTACTTGTTGGTTCTTCACGTAAGATTCTCATTGAATCCTTCTTTATATTTTCACTCCAATCACATTCCTTAAACTCTCATCATGATCACGTAAGTGCTGATTCCTACTTGCTTGTTCGATGAGACATGAAAAAAATAATGATATAACTAATGGAGACAAAATATATTAATGGAGTTTTTAAATAAAAAATAAAAAACATGTAATTTAATTTTAAAATTTTCATTAAGAATAATTTTGATATTTTAAAATAAAAATAAGAATAACGTGGGAAGTGCAATTAGATTATAAATACGATTTTTTCCTTCTTTCTCCTCCCCTTCAATTTGTGAGAAATTTTGATCTCTTTTTCTCTCCTCTCTTTCCCTTCTAAAAAAAATAATTAAACACACATAACTAAAAATCTTTCTCCTCTCCATTTACCACACCAAACGGTCTCTAATAAAGTCTAACCAATAGGCTTAATTACAAAACAAAAATGTGTTAGTGCAAAGACCAATAAAGTCTAGCTAATAGACTTAGTTACAAAACAAAAATGTATTGTTCAAAGACCTAATTATAAGCTTTTTAGTTAATAGATCTATTTAAAAAATTTCAATAGTTTAGGAATTGGTGAATAAAATAACATTTTAGTTTTGTTTGATATTATCAAATGTTGACTTATAGTAGATAACTTATTGTATCATATGACTACAATAGATGTTTCACAACAGCTTTATTTAAGAGCATATAATTTGTTATACTAGTTTATATTTTAAATAAATATTTCAAATAGCTTCTAAATTTATAACTTCATTTTTATTTTTATTTTATACTTTCAATTTTACAAAAAAAAAATCAAATACTCTCTAGTCTCTATTATTAAGAAATTAATTTTAATTCATTAAATAACTAATATATTTGATCTACTAAATATATTAATTATTTAATTTAATAATAATTATGAAAAGAAATTATAATTATGAGAAATATATGTTAAAACTCTTTGGATATTAATAGATGACAATAAAATTTAATTTACTGATGAAATTGAAATTGAATAAAAATGAAAAACTTGGTAGGGGTCACTGCCTCAACCCTGAAACCTCTCCCTTAGCTCAGCCCCCTAGCTATGGTAGGGGTCTCTCATGTTGTACTTGGAACATAATTGATGACATTAGGTTAATATGTTTTTTCTCTTAGTATGAAATATTGTTCCCGATAATTTACATTCATTAGAGAATTTACAATAAATATAACCACACACAAAAAAAAAACCTTACAAGAAAATGTGTAAGCTTTGATATTTTGATTCATGACACTTCTTGAAGTGTTGTCAAGTGTCGATGAGCTATACAAAGAAAAGTGAGAATGATAATATTAATAGGTTATGGTAGAGATAAAGGTCTAAGATTAGGGTTTGATAATTAGGCAGATAATACAAAATTAGTGGATGTATCTATCTTTAAAGTTGCATTGTCTTTTGTCTAGGTGCCACTTTTAATCAAACAAGTCCACTCTTCATTTTTAAATTTTTTTAGTAATAAATAACTAAACCCATATCACACGTAATTGAAATTAAAGCGATGATAGGTACATTTTTTTACATAGTACTCTAACTCTAACATATTACTCCATCCGTTTTTTATTATAAGTCGTTTTAGATTTTTCACACAGATTAAGAAAAATTATAATTGTTGTATGAAAATGAGAAATTAAAAAGATTTTTACAATATTATCCTTCATTAATGGCATGTAGAAGATAAGTTTATATAATTGAAATGAGAGAGAATAATAAATATTTAAGGATATAATAGAAAAAAGAGCATTAATTAGTCATTGGAATTGTAAAGCGACTTATATTAAAATACAAAATATTTTTCCAAAACGACTTATAATAAAAAACGGAGGGAGCAGTAGATATTACTATAAGAATTTAATGTTCACCTTTTTTTTAATAGTAAAAAAATATTAAAGAATCAATAAGTTAGATATTTGAAAATAAAGTTATTACTTTTAATAATTTTATAATTAGAAGTATAAAAAATGTTATATCGAATGTTTATATAGGTGCTAATGGGTATGATTTGGACTAAATACTATAATACTTGTCTCTATACTCGCGTTTTAAAAAAATACTTTGAATTTACATGATCACTAATATTTGTATTTATATTCGTATTTTATAGATATTTAAATACCTATACTCATATTCGTTTACTCGTATTTTTAAAAAATTATCGATCAATTATAATTTATTATCTCATTTAAAAATTTAATAATATTAAAAAGAATCAAGGATATTATGATTGAGTTGATATATTTAACAAAATTCATGTATGGAACGGGGTGAGTAATTTGTGCTCATGCTCCTATCTATTTTATAGATTTTTATCTAATTCGTTGTGGGTAATTTTTTTGTTTGAGTAATTTTTTATTAGGAAACATTGATACATAGTGTAGGACTAGGACTAGGGACCTTTGTTTTTTTGAAATGTTTCTTACTCACCACTCTTGTAGTGTTAGTGCCGTTGATTTTTTGATACAAGTAAGTCAGTCCCTTTCTCGAACCAAAAGTTCATGATACTATTTGTTGGGGGAATTTTTCACTATAGACATTAATACATAGTGTAGGATCTAGACATTTTTGTGAGAGACACGTCACTTATTCATCCAAAACCTTAAGGTGACAGGTGAATGGGTTTTCCTATTTATAAATGTCTAAGTCACTATATTTTTATGTAGGACTATTTCCCCAATACTAACACTTGCAATATATCCTCAACAAATTTTACATATAAAATAAAATAAAAACTTTAATATTTTTTAATAGCACTCAATTTTTTTTTCTTGATAAATTCCATATGTGAAATTTATATATGAGTCTTTTTCATGATTACTCTTTATCTCCCACCAAAAGTGATAGATGTTTAGATAAAAATATCCTTTTACATCCTTAGAAAAAGAATTATATTAAAAACATTAAAGGTCACATGGGGTGTTAAGAAACAAAAATAGAATTAAGCCTTCACTAGTTAACAAAGATTGTATGGAAAAGTACAAGGATTTAGCAAGTTTTGTTCAATTTTGATTGCATTATTATTGAAGTAAAAATCTTAGATAAAGCAATGAAAATTGTGAAAGTAGATAAGAAAGATAGAGAGGTTTGTGTTGGGTCCATATTATTTATTGAAGAAGAGAGTTAAAATAAAATTCAACAACCAAACTGTACAATTGTACAATTGGCTGACAACCAAATCTAAACTAACTCACAAGTCGCACATGAACAAATTATTTTTCAAATAAATATACCTAATTTGGTGTTTCAACTTATATGGCTACATCAATTTAGTTACTATGTAACATGTTATTGGTCTTTTAAAATATTCTTTAAAATGTCACATTAAATTAATTTAATCATAATTATGTATAATTATGTAGAGACATCTGATTTTGAAATAAAGGTTATATCTCATTTATATATTGTTAAGAGTTAAAATTTCAGTCACTGAACTAACAAATCAAAAATAAGAATATTATATTTTAAAATATAAAGGTAATTAATTGGATTTAAGGTAAGAATTAGACTCCCACATCCAATAATATTGAGCTTTGAAAGTGAATATAAATGACAAATAATTTAAATCAATTTACACTAAAAATTTATGTTAAATTTTATTAAAATCAACGTATGTTAAAGGATCTTATATTAAATCTACTTGCAACTTGAATTTTTTTCAATACCTATATTTTTAAATAATATATGATGCTAACAACTTTAAAACATTGGTTAGCATCATACAAATGTCAAATCCAATTTAACCATCTACTACACTTATTTGGTAAACTACCACAAAAATAAACAATTGAGAAAAGCTACTATGTCTTCATAAAAAAAAGTTACTTTGAGATGTTAATTTTTTATTTTAAAATGGGTGTTTTTATCAAATTTTAAAATTTTGTAATTTTTGTATCCTAGTAAAAATGAGGTCATAAACTACAAAAGCATCCTTTATGGGTGGTTTCAAATATGTTGTCCTATACCTATCATCTTTTATTTTGAATTCCTAACCCTTCAACATAGTTCCTCAATTCAAATGGCTTCACCCCAAAAAAGACTAGGAGAATTTCTTAATGAGCATCAAGAACCTTTCATGCTAGAGCTATACCTTGTAGAAAGAGGATACTTAAATGAAGATTCATTCAAAAAGAGAAAGAAAAAGGTTTTATTACCATTTTCCAAATTTCTAGCACCTATAGTTAACAAGCTAGTTTTTCATAGCCAAGGTAGAGACAATGGTCAAAGAAAAAAACATGCAAGTTGCAATGTTCAAATTTCATCAGCTAGTAGCAACTCTACTATGTTCAACTCATGCTCAAATGTTGATGAAGAAGGAACTTCAATATCATCACATAAAGATCACCAATTATGTTCTTCCCATATTCATCAAGCTTGCAAAGAATGCAACATGAGGTAAGAACTATAAAATTTTACATATATTTAATTAACCAATTGTTTGAAAGAATTACTAATTTGTTGTGTTGCTCTTGCTAAAAATAGATGGGAGAGACAGAGATGCATAGAGGGAAAGATACCTCTAGAAAGTGATTCCAATGGTAAGTTACAACACTATTGACTAATTACAATTAATCATATGTGTCGCTTCAAAAGTTATTATGATTAGAAATGTATTTGAATTAAATCTCAGCTATTCAAGCTTATAGGTTCAACATGGTTTTACGCTTGAATGAGGAATCGATAGTATTTTCTTCTTATGAAACACTTTGGAAATGATTATAATCAAAATTAAACGTTTTAATTTGCACAACAACAATGTATATGTTTTAAATTTAATTATTTAAGTTTGTTATTAACTAAGGATCAACATGGTTTTATCACACTTATTCAAATTCAAACTGTTCTAAATCAAAATTACAAAATAATTTTTAAAAAAAATTAAATTGTACAAAGTCGAAAAGTTATTATTGTATTTGGATGTTATTTTATAAAAACGGTTCATATAATGTTAAATTTTAAATTGAATTTTCAAAACTAAACAAAAAAACATACATTCGTTTTGATTTGGATGTCATTTTCAAAAATGAATTATTTTATATATATATATATATATATATATATATATATATATATATATATATATATATATATATATATATATATATATATATATATATATATATAATATTCAAACCGCAACGTGAATACTGTTTTTTATTATTATTATTATTATTATTATTATTATTATTATTATTATTATTATTATTATTATTATTATTATTGTTGGTATTAAGGATGCCTTAGTGTTTGAGTGTTTTGAACTTATAAAACAGTGGACGAGGATGTTGGGAAAATGCACCAGAGAAAAACAAGCATGCCTAAGACAAACATATTTGACCTAGTTGTGGACATATTTGCCCTAGAAAAAAATTAATGATCCACAAGACAAACATCCAAAGAACTATTTTTACCAGATCAAGTCCATGTTCTTTCAACTCAGTGAAATTGATAGTCTTTTCAGTGATCACAAAAAGGAGTTCTTCATCACCCAGAAAGGTTTTGACAAACATTTTGAAAGTGTGGGAGAAACAATGAGAAAAGGAGTAAAATGAAATGAAAGAGAGAGTAAAAGACTGAGAGGGCAAAAGAAGAGTTTAAATAGGAAAAAAAAGAAGAGTGAAAGGCATTCAAAAATATTTGGTTCAAATAACCAACAAATTTAATTAATTTTGTCTTTTGAAAACCTCGAAAAGTTAAAAACAATAATACGCTATCAATTAATGACTTAGTAGAGATAAAGGATCATGATTTTCTTCTGTTCCTAAGACATGATGTAACACCCCATATTTTCTCTATATTAATTTAATTAAGATTTAAATTAATTGATTGGAAGTGTTTAATATTTTAATTGAATTAAGTGGAGAAATTGAGGATTGATGTAATTGGGCCAAAGTCGTGGTTAGTAAAGAGGGGGTGTGATTGTTAGGCCTTTTTACTAAAGTTATACTCTATTTTCATAAAATAAGGAAATTGGAAAATAGAAGAGAAAAAGAAAAGAACGTGAAAGAGAGGAAGAATAGCATAGAAAGAGGAAGAGGAAGAATCAAGTTTTGAATCAAGGTAAGAGGGGACTCTTCCTATTAGTTTCTCTTATGTGTTTTATAGGTGATAGGATTGATTAAATATTGTTTGCTTCAATTGGATATGTGAGGGTTTGGGATTGTTAGGTTTGGGAGTTTATGGTTAGGGTAATTGAAAGTATGATTTTAATTGGTATTGAGGTTAGATGATGATTGAAATTATGTTAATATGTGCCTAATCAATGTTTAGACTGAGTTTTGAGTGAGGGATGTTGGATTTCACAGGTCTGTCACAGAGGTGAATTTCTGCACAATCGCACGTCCGCTAAGCGGCCTCTGGCTCGCTAACGTGGATGTTGTTTGTTTTTCAAAAATTAATTGAGCTCGCTAAACGGACCTAGCCCGCTAAGCGGAGGTCACAACGTAGCTAAACAGACCCTGCGGTGCAAGAAATTTCTGAACTTTGAAACAACATATCTTTTGATCCGTGTATCCATTTTAGGTGCCGTTTTGGGCGTTGCAAATATAATTAAATATTTTATATGATAATTTGCTGAGATGGGAAGTGGCCCGATTTTATTTTAAAACTCGATTTAATTGCTTTGGTGAAATGAACATTGTGCATATATGTGATTTTGTGAGTATGACAATGTATTGGTGTAGTGATGGATGAATTGTGATTATTACTAAGTTGATTGTGATAAATGTGTAAATGATTGAATGATTGCGGAGGCATGTGCATACTTGTTGGTGATGATAATGGTGAGTTATGGTGAGACGATGTATTTCATCGGATCGGTGGTGTGTAAGTATGTCATAAATTCATAAATCATTTTGGTGATGGATCCCGGTGATGTTTGGATCAATGGTGGTCATAATTCCCATTGTGTGGAATTTGTGTCGGTAGGGCCGTATATCGGTGATGTTTAGATCGGTCAGATGGATTATTTCCACGGCTTATTGGTACCACATGCATAGTGTCAGTTGGCTCATATGCGTTTTGTCATAACATGATTGAATGGATTTCAGTGTTATGTTGGGTGATGTATTTGTTGTGGTTGATGAATGATAATTGAAAATCTGAATATATTGTAAATTGAGTGAATGATATATTATGATGTTTTGTTGCTTATGAGTGCATAATATTTATGAATTGTGAATGAGACTCACCCTTACATGTTGATATTTTCAGATTGAAGAGTAGCGGCTTATTTACCTTGGTGAGGATAGCTCGTAGAGTTAATCCAGTCGTGTCGGTCATGCTCTGGTCTTGTAACACTAGGGAACGTTAGACTTAGACTTTGTAATTATCAAGTGATGTGACTTGTTTGTTTGTATGGTGCACCCAACCAAGTGCAACAAATATGTTTAAGCCATAAACTAAAACATGACCTCCATGACAAGTTGTTGTTAGACTTCTCAAACCAAGCAAGTAGAAAATAAAAGCTTGTATTTTTTGGTAATCTCACCATAAGCTACCTTCCTAGAGTCACCTTCAAATGTACATGGATGGTTATGAATGCAAGCTTATGACTCAACAATAGAGAGGTATATAACTCCCTAGCAAGCAAAATAAAAATACAACAACAATAGAGAGGTATATAACTCCCTAGCAAGCAAAATAAAAATACAACAAAGTTGAGACGTTGTCTATTGTGATTGTCATCTCTCAATATGATAGGTGAAAATAGATGGTCTCTTTGTTCCACCTTTCCACGAATGCGCAAATCAAAGCACTATCATACATTAAGTAGAGAACACCCCACTAGAGATATGAGATATGCATCATGTGTTGGGGGTTGATTGGAAATATACATGTTTGAAGAAGTCTCGCATCGCTTAGTTTTGTGAAGGAAGATGGAATCTAAGGCTATATAAAGGATTCAAGTTTTTCGTTACAAGATGCATCAGTCAAAAACACTTTAAATTTATATTTGACTTTCTTTATTCTCTTATATTCTTGTATTAGAGTGTTTTGAGATGTAGTTAAATATTTGTTTTGGAGGGTGTGGGTGTACTGGTGGCCTGGGGTATTTGAAGGTATATTATGCGTTGTAACAATTTTCACATAGTCTTATTTTTTGGTTGTCTATTGACAACGGCTGTGATTTTTTCTCCGATTTTAGAGTTTTCACGTTAAAATTCTGTGTTAATGTCGAATTATTTATGGTGTAGTATTTTGAATTGGAAATAGTGAGGGCATTTCCGTTTGACCGAGGGCATTTCCGTCAATAAAGAAACATCCAATTCAAATTCCGCAAAGAAAAAGGAACTAGCAAATCCCGCTCCCAACTGCAAGAACAAAAAAAAAAGCAAATGGAGAAGATCTGCGTAGCCGTTAGAGTTCGTCCTCTGGTTTCCGAAGATTCCGTCAATGGAAGCTTCTGGAAAGTTGAAGATAACCGTATATCTCTTCACAGGATTCACGGAACTCCATTTTCCGGCTCTTCATATGCTTTCGGTATATATAATTCAATTCTATTATCATTATCAATTTCGCGTTCTTCTGTTTTTTTCATCTTCAATTTTGAAATTTTCTCAGATCATATATTCGATGAATCTAGCACGAATTCAAGTGTCTATGAGCTTCTCACTAAGGATATCATTCTCGCTGCACTCAATGGCTTCAACGGTATCCAAATTCAAACTATTATACTGTTTTTTTATTCAATTTTTTAAACTATTAATTGAAGATTTAACCTTAGCTTGATTCAAGTTGTAATGCAAACAAATGAGCTCATGAAAAATTCAATTCGGTAACCATAGTTTTGGTGTGAAATGATGGAGTTGAATTCTCTCTATCCGGATAACAGTCCAAAATTGAAGTATAGGGTTTTCCAATTGCTGACCTTGATTTTTAATTGATCTTAATTTTTTAGGGAAGGGATCAAGGCAGTTATTGAGATTTGCTTAAAATTAATTTATTCAATTAATGTTTGAGACTGCATGCTTTTAATACTTAAGGGAACCAGATCAATGAATGTATGTTTTTTTTAAATTAAACAAAAAATAGTTATTTTATGTTGTTTTAGGGTGAGACAACAGTTACTTTATGTTGGATTTGGATATAAATGTGAATTTAATGAAATTATGACAATAGTTATACGATATGGTTAGGGACTGCATTTGCTTATGGACAGACAAGTAGTGGGAAGACTTTCACGATGAATGGTTGTGAAACTGACCCGGGAGTGATTCCTCTGGCAGTTAAAGACATATTTGCAACAATAGAGACGGTAGGGGAAGTTCTTTTGATTTTAACCTTGATGGCGAGTTATTGTGTTGTTCTTGATATGCTTATGCGTTGTTTGATTGTTTTTCAGATGTCTAAACGGGAGTTTTTAATTCGTGTTTCCTACATGGAGATTTATAATGAGGAGATTAATGACCTTCTTGTTGTTGAAAACCAGAAATTACAAATTCACGAGAGTCTGGAGGTTGGTTACTTGCCACTTAATGTTGGTGTGTGAAATATATATAGTAGTTGTGTAAAGAAAATGTACTGATTTTATTTATTTATTTTCCAGCGGGGAGTATTTGTTGCAGGACTCAGAGAGGAAATTGTCAATAATGCTGAACAAGTGCTAAATCTCATCAAAGCAGGGGAAGGTATGTAGTTCTACGGCTTGATTCTTTTTGCTTTTATATTAGAAGTTAGATTATTCTTTTGATTTTGCAGAGAATAGGCACTTTGGTGAGACAAATATGAATGTTAGAAGTAGCAGATCACATACCATATTTAGAATGGTATTTCCTCAATTCTTTTTAAATTTTGTAATACATATTCTTTTTACATAATATTGTTTTTTTTTATCAAAATAGTACTAACCAAATAACTCTTAATCAAATATGTAGGTGATTGAAAGCAAGGGGAAGGATTTCAATTCTTCTGATGATTCTTCGAATGACATTGTTCGAGTTTCAGTCTTGGTTTGTACTATTTATTTCATTTCCTTCTATATTACTTTTATATTAGAATTTCTTACAAAGTTGCATACTTATACAGTTGAGTTTGTGGGATTAGAATTTAGTAGATCTTGCTGGATCTGAAAGGATCGCAAAGACCGGAGCTGATGGAGTACGTTTGAAAGAAGGAAAATATATTAACAAGAGCTTGATGATTCTAGGAAATGTGATTAATAAACTAAGTGATGGCTCAAAACAAAAGTATAAATTTTTCGGCTCTGTTTTGTGTATATTATTCTAATTTTATAGCTCTTTTAGTCAATAATGTTGGATATATTACATCTAATTGTAGGGGGCATATCCCATATCGTGATAGTAAGTTAACACGAATACTCCAACCCGCTCTTGGTGGAAATGCCAAAACGTCCATTATTTGTACCGTAGCACCAGAAGAGGTAGATGCCGTGCTTTTTGTTGTGTCTCTTTTTTCCTTCTTGTTTGATGATTAGTATATGATTTCATAACTCCAATATTTTTAATATCAATTAGGTTCACATTGAAGAAACAAAGGGAACTCTTCAGTTTGCTAGTAGAGCCAGTCGCATAACCAATTGTGTTCAAGTGAATGAGGTATGTATTTGTTACCCTATTTAATGTTTCACATTGTTTAATATTTTCCTATTTGACTTTCACTATGATATAGAGGTTACTTTGTTTAGTTTTGTGGAAGCTTGTGTTGTCACTCATATTTCTAGAATTGTGAAATGTTTGTAAGTTATTTTTTTCTTTTGAAATTTGCCAAAAATTGAAGAAACTTTAAAACGATTTATTGACAAGACTTGGCTTGTACTGGTTGCATGTTGTGCTGTCTAACATCAGTTGATTTACTTGAATAATCATTGTATATAACTAAACTATCTATTGAAGAAAAAAATGGGAGACAAATTAGGAGAATCATATTAGGAAGCTAACTAAGGCCAAGAAAATGGAATAAGCCTGAAATTTTTTCTACATTTTACTTGTTTTTGTCAGGAAATATTTGACTCTATTTGCATGATGTTACTTAAGTTTTTTTTTTGTAAATCAAATTTCTTAATGGTTGGAATTGTACAGATTCTGACTGATGCAGCATTGTTAAAGCGGCAGCAGTTAGAGATTGAAGAGCTTCGTAAGAAACTTGAGGTAATTGTCTTATAATGATAGTTTTTGTTTACACCTCATGTCTGAAAATCTTAATACTACTATTTTCTGTTTAGGGATCCCATGCTGGGGTGCTCGAGCAAGAGGTTCTTAAACTCAGGAACGATTTGCTCAAGGCAGGTTTTACTTTTCAAGTTTTTCTGCACTCTGCAGTGTTACAAATAATTCATGCTAAAGCATTAATTGAAATCTCTTTTACGTTGTTGTGTTAATTATGTATTCATATTCCACTATTTAGTATGAAATGGAGCGTGGGAAGCTTGAAATGGAACTGGAAGAGGAGAGAAAATCGCGTAATCAATGGATGAAAGAGGAACGGATGAAAATTGAAAATTCCAATACTACATCGTTCTCAATCTCAAACGGTGGGACGAATGACAACCAGGTACACCTCATCAGAAATGAACTAATAAGGCCATATGAAGCTAAATGCTAAATACTTTCTAATTTTAATATAAGATTTCCTTACACAACTTTGTCATTTGTGTGTATATATGCATGAACATATTTGTTCTTCTGAACAATTCATAGTTTTCCTTTTTATGTTGCTTTTCAGACTTTTAGTTAACTTGCTTTTCTTTTCCACTCTTTTCTTTGACATTTTTGCTCCATTTTGTTGTTACAATAATTCTCGTGTACTGTTAGGCTCCTAGATATTCGAGGAGACAGGGATTTATGGAAGAGTACAGTGACATTAACGGTGCGTCTCAAGGAGATATATTTAAATCTCCCTGTTTAAAAGAAGCAAGTGCTTTTGTTGTCAAGCGGTCAAAGAATTCAACGTTGCTAGATAGTAGTCCGCCAGATAGTAGTCCTCTTCCAGATGCTTTCAGCAATGTGGCAGATGAAGATATGTGGTTGAAAATGAACAATGGTTTTGTTGCGGACCTTGATTCTCTTCAATTGACTCCCCCTCGAAATTATCAATCATTCCCACCAAACGATACAACTCCTGTAAGTTCATATCTGTTCATTCTATTTTTTAAAAGGAATGTTCTTTTTTGTCTTTCTCTTGCATTTTTATTTTGCCTCCATATTCCATCCACTGCTTCCCCAAAAGTGGCAACAGGTAAAGGAAGGTAGCAATATATATAGCATCATTGGTTAGTGAACTGTTGAAAATTTTCCTCCATTGTTGAGCAATTCTTGTTGGTTTCACCAGTTTCACTATATCTGACCAATACACCCACCATTCGATGATTTTTGTATTTAGATTTCACCAAAACTAAGATTTGTGCAGACCATACTCTTGCTTACTCGCAAAGTACTTCTAATAGCATTGTATAACAAATGTGTTTCTTTTAACCGAGTAATACCATATTAATCTTTCTTTTTTTTGAGTATGTGTGCTGTTTTTTATAGTTTTTTTTTTTTTTGTTTGGCTGATGTTTGTAAGGGTTGTATAAATCAAATTGAAAAGTACGAACAGGAGGTTCAAGCTTTGAGAAGACAACTAGAGCTTGCTCATGAAAAGATAAATGAACTCGAGGTTAGTATACAATATACTTGATGCTATGTACTACAAGTTTTTGCCTTTTTCGCCCCCTCTTATAAATCGGACTCTCAATATGCATGGCTTGGCATATTAATCCAGAGAAAGCATTCAGATGAAGTACCATCAAGCAAGCAATTAATAGGCAAGAGCCTAGACAATCAACAAGAAACACAACTTATTCAAGATTTGCCTCTGAGGTTAACGGAATCCGTGGAAAACTACAAAGATAGCTTTGAGGAGGTTTTATCAGTAATGCAGGTTGAATGAGTGCACCATATCAGTTTTATTTGCAATGATCATTCCAAGAAACAGTAAACTAACTTCTTTTTCTTGTATTCTAAACAGAAATTTGCTTTGGATGGAAAATTCTCAACCGAAAAGATGCTTTCAACCATGAGTGAAATTGGTGCACAGCTATTTTCAACGTTGGAAGGTCACTTTACAATGTATAGAAATGGTGAAAGGTCTTCCACCGGAAACAACGCTATAATCCAAGAACAACGAAAAGAGTTTCATAAGAGGATGAATAACATAATTACATCACTGGAGTTATCAGAAAGCTCAACAACAGGAAATGAAGAGAGGCCTCCTTTGTGCAGCTGCGAACACAAGGTAGTTGTCTCGCCTCAAATATCAAGATATCAATCATCAATCATGGTTTTATTCTGTGTCTTATTTTTAGGATATCTTATGTCTTTTTTCAAAACTTGTCATTAATACCGCTTAGTAACTAAAAGTCTTGACTAGCATTTGTTCAAAGCTGAAATTGAACAAATAATTAAAAATATATATATATAGATATAGTAGTTTTTGTGTGATTATATACCATTACAAAATCGTCAAAATCCGTGTTCACTCTATTTGTATTTGTTGAATATGTGTGTCATATAAGGATTAGAATTTGTAAGAAATGAAATGTGTTATACTAATCTCTCATTGTCTCTTTGTATTACATGCACTTCAAATTATAAAAAGCTTAAATTATATGATAGCTGATTTATTTATAGATGTCATCATTTTCCTTCTAAAAATCTTTCAAATGAAGTTGATATTGAGCTTTACTTGAAAAAGTAGTTAGGAGAGTTTCTGAATTATCCTAAACTAAATTTTTGTGACAAAAGGGCTGTGGTTTGAGAGGAGAAACAGAAACTGCTTACTCAAAGGATGCTTTAAATGAAAGCCTCGAAAAGGAGTTACTACTATTGAAGAACGAAAGAGATTCCTTGCTACAGAAGTTATCTGAATCGTCTGATAAATTTGCAATGGTTTCAAACCAAAAGGAAGATGCATTGAAAGATTTAAATACTGAAGTACAGAGAAGAAAAAATCTAGAAGGGGAGGTTAAGCAGTTTACTGCAGCTTTTGTCCGTCGTCAGCAATCACTTATTTCATTGCGTAGTGATCTTAAGACCAAAATAGAGAATTGGAGAGCTCAAACACCAATTTAAATGCCCAAGTGTTTTGTGTGTCACGATTAGATATGTTGTAAGCTATGAACATCTTAATGCGTTGCATTGCTTATGTATTATTATTATACTAGTATTTAGTTACATATCATTATTCTACATTGATTGGATTCTAGCCTCATTTGTTATAGAAACAATTGTCATTTGGAAATGGAAATCATGTTAGTGTTGTGTGTGAGAGAGAGAAAAGGGAAGAAATTTGGGAGCAATTTTTGAGTCTATGAAGTGTGTTTGTTGGTGTGGCTAACAAGGCATAGTGAAACCATAATGCTGCTGTGCTCTGCAATGAAATTTATAATTTTAATATTTTAATTTTTCACTACTATTCGCATTTATTTTTATTTTTATATTTTCTTATAATTTTAAATTAAATAAAATTTATAAATATTTTCGGTAATTTAAATTTTGATCAAACACATAGATAGAAATATTAATCCTAAGAATAATAATTTTGAAAATACGATTCTATAGAATGTTAAACATACTCTAAAAAAAACATCTATTTCTAAGGAAATTAAGAAATACTCCCTCCGTTTTTTATTATAAGTCGTTTTGGAAAAATACTTTGTATTTTAATAAAAGTCGTTTTACAATTTCAATGAATAATTAATGTTATTTTTCCTATTATATCCTTAAATATTTATTATTCTCTCTCATTTCAATTATATAAATTTATCTTCTACGTGTCATTAATGAAGGATAATTTTGCAAAAACCTTCATAATTTCTCATTTTCATACAACAATTATTATTTTTCTTAATCTGTGTGAAAAGTCTAAAACGACTTATAATAAAAAACGGAGGGAGTATAATTAAGTGAAATTAATTTTTAAAATTTCATGTAAAACATAAGACAAACCTATTAAATTGTTCTTGCTTATCAATGAATATTTTTTAATTAAATAAATGGTATAGTAGGAATAATAGCATTAAATAAGTCAACAATAGTTATTTTTACATATAATAGATTTTAAAATACTCTCTTAGCTTATAATTATGATTATATGGACTTGTATTATATTTATTTTCTAATGATGTTCTTTTTGTTATATTTTCCTTAGGCAAACTGTAATAGAAGGATTTAATTAAAAAATATATATTAGTTTAGGGACTTGATTCCAATAGAGTTCAGGAAGAAAGAATGATAAAAAAATTGTATGGTTATTCACTCATTTTATATGTATAAATATACAAAGCCTGGGATCAATATGATAGATACATTGTGCTAGGCACACGATGTTATACTAGAAAACAAATAATGGTGAGAGTATTCGGTCACTAGTTTATTAGTCAAACTACATGAGTAAATATGATTAAATCGGATGATTCAATTGAATAATTCGATCTCTATAATAAAAATGTATAGTTATTAAACTGATCAAATTGGATAACTCTATTTCTAAAACATTACGACATCTACAAAATTTCAAAATATCATAATTTCACAAGTTCATGTTGGAATTACACCCGAAACTAGGAGAATTGTGAATCAATCTTGATGAACAAGAATTAATTTCTCCGATTGATTTCGCCTCTTGTTCATCACTCTTCACTTGAGTGAATCAACCACACCTTGGTTGCAAGATGATTCCACTAAACATAAATTATGAGAAGATAGAAAGATAAATTGGGGAAGAAAAGAAATTAGGGCTTAAGAAAAAGGGGGATGAACAAGAATATTTTTGCAGAGTTTCTCTCTGCTCACAACTGAGATTTTACTTAATTTTTTCTCTATAAAACTGCACTCTTACAATGATAGGGTACCTCTATATTTATTGGCTGAGATTGTTTACACACCAAGCAATCTCCAACTAACCTAACTTAGCTAAAAACACGAAACATAGCTAAGTCTAAATTTCTGTCTAGATACACTTCTTCGACATTTCGACAACTATACAATTTTGACACATTAAATATTTCGACAACAATAGCCTTTGTCGAAATGATGTTTTGACACAAAGAATTACATTCTCAACACATCACCTAATTCATTGTGTCTAAACTATTTACATTCATGATTATTCTTAATCTTCTGAAGACTTCGACCTGCACACCCTTTTCATGGTGTCTACAATCAGATTCTCAATTTTGCAGTGTTCCATGTTCAGCCTCCCTTTTTGCTACTTGCTCTCGAAGATAATGAAACCTCATCTCGATGTGTTTGCCTCTTCCATGTGCTATCGGATTTTTGGCTAGATTGAGAGCAGATATGTTGTCCATATTCATGGTAATTGCTCCATAATTCTTTGTTGTAATCTTTTCGAACAAATTCACCATCCATGTTGCTTGACATGAACAAAGAGAAGCGGTTGTGTTATATGCTTCACACGAAGATAGTGCTACTATTGGTTCTTTTGTTTAATTCCAAACAACTAGTGCACCACATAACATAAACACATAACCAGCTGTGAATTTTCTATCCTCAACATCACTACACCAACTTGAGTCAGTGTAATCCACTAGCTTGCATTCCTTTCCTTTATCAACTGTAGGAAACAGAATGCCATAGTCGATAGTTCCTTTGAGATACCTTAGTATATTCTTCGTCGTTGCTAAATGTGATACCTTTGCATTTTGTATGAATCTACTCACCATACCCACAGTGTATGCTAGATCTGTATTGTGTTGGCTCGACACCATCTTTATCTGAGTCTTTTGACAGTTGCAGTCTTGGTTCAGCAGGTGTCGAAGTCGAGTTGCATCCTTCCATCTCAAATATCTTGAGTATTTCACTTGAATATCTTCTTTGATGCATCATCAAGCCTCTACTACTCTTGTAGATTTCTATGCCAAGGAAATATGAAATCTCCCCTAGATCACATATTTCGAATTCCTTGCTAAGTTCACCTTTGAAGTCTTCGATCTCTTTCTTATAACTACTTGTTATCAACAAGTCATCGACATAAAGACATAGTATAAGCAATTCACTCTTGCTTCTTCTTACATATACTTCGTGCTCAGTTGTGCACTTTATAAATTCCTTCTCTCTTAGAAAACATTCTATCTTCTTATTCCTAGATCTTTGAGCTTGTTTGAGTCCATACAGGACTTTATGCAGTCAGTACACCTTTCTTTCTCCACCTTGTTTCACAAACCCAACTGGTTGTTTAACATAAACATCTTCATCTAAGGGGTCATTCAAGAATGCATATTTCACATTCATTTTCCATATGTATCAATTGTTCATGTTTGTTAGACCAACAACCAACCTGATTGTTTCTATTCTAGCAACAGGTGCAAAGAATTCGTCGAAGTCGATTCCTTCTTTCTAAAGAAATCCTTTCGCCACAAGTTTTTCCTTGTATCGAGTTACTTCTCCTTTGGGATTCACCTTCACCTTGTATACTCATTTCACATCGATTTCCTTCTTGTCTTGAGGCAATTCAACAAGTGACCAAGTGTTGTTGACTTCAATGGACTTCAGTTCCTCATTCATAGTCATCCACTTCGAATCCTTCAATGCCTCAGTTGCATTGATTGGTTCGACATCTGCATATAAAGCATAGTGTACCAGCTCACCTTCTTCATCAACCACATCATCTGATGTAATCACACATTCCTGCAGCCTTGCAGGCATGTGTCTTGTTCTTTGATGTCTGCTTGTGCTTGCTTGACCTCTAACTTCTTCTTGTCGAACTTCTCTTTCAATTTTACTTGTTGGTTCTTCACGTAAGATTCTCATTGAATCCTTCTTTATATTTTCACTCCAATCACATTCCTTAAACTCTCATCATGATCACGTAAGTGCTGATTCCTACTTGCTTGTTCGATGAGACATGAAAAAAATAATGATATAACTAATGGAGACAAAATATATTAATGGAGTTTTTAAATAAAAAATAAAAAACATGTAATTTAATTTTAAAATTTTCATTAAGAATAATTTTGATATTTTAAAATAAAAATAAGAATAACGTGGGAAGTGCAATTAGATTATAAATACGATTTTTTCCTTCTTTCTCCTCCCCTTCAATTTGTGAGAAATTTTGATCTCTTTTTCTCTCCTCTCTTTCCCTTCTAAAAAAAATAATTAAACACACATAACTAAAAATCTTTCTCCTCTCCATTTACCACACCAAACGGTCTCTAATAAAGTCTAACCAATAGGCTTAATTACAAAACAAAAATGTGTTAGTGCAAAGACCAATAAAGTCTAGCTAATAGACTTAGTTACAAAACAAAAATGTATTGTTCAAAGACCTAATTATAAGCTTTTTAGTTAATAGATCTATTTAAAAAATTTCAATAGTTTAGGAATTGGTGAATAAAATAACATTTTAGTTTTGTTTGATATTATCAAATGTTGACTTATAGTAGATAACTTATTGTATCATATGACTACAATAGATGTTTCACAACAGCTTTATTTAAGAGCATATAATTTGTTATACTAGTTTATATTTTAAATAAATATTTCAAATAGCTTCTAAATTTATAACTTCATTTTTATTTTTATTTTATACTTTCAATTTTACAAAAAAAAAATCAAATACTCTCTAGTCTCTATTATTAAGAAATTAATTTTAATTCATTAAATAACTAATATATTTGATCTACTAAATATATTAATTATTTAATTTAATAATAATTATGAAAAGAAATTATAATTATGAGAAATATATGTTAAAACTCTTTGGATATTAATAGATGACAATAAAATTTAATTTACTGATGAAATTGAAATTGAATAAAAATGAAAAACTTGGTAGGGGTCACTGCCTCAACCCTGAAACCTCTCCCTTAGCTCAGCCCCCTAGCTATGGTAGGGGTCTCTCATGTTGTACTTGGAACATAATTGATGACATTAGGTTAATATGTTTTTTCTCTTAGTATGAAATATTGTTCCCGATAATTTACATTCATTAGAGAATTTACAATAAATATAACCACACACAAAAAAAAAACCTTACAAGAAAATGTGTAAGCTTTGATATTTTGATTCATGACACTTCTTGAAGTGTTGTCAAGTGTCGATGAGCTATACAAAGAAAAGTGAGAATGATAATATTAATAGGTTATGGTAGAGATAAAGGTCTAAGATTAGGGTTTGATAATTAGGCAGATAATACAAAATTAGTGGATGTATCTATCTTTAAAGTTGCATTGTCTTTTGTCTAGGTGCCACTTTTAATCAAACAAGTCCACTCTTCATTTTTAAATTTTTTTAGTAATAAATAACTAAACCCATATCACACGTAATTGAAATTAAAGCGATGATAGGTACATTTTTTTACATAGTACTCTAACTCTAACATATTACTCCATCCGTTTTTTATTATAAGTCGTTTTAGATTTTTCACACAGATTAAGAAAAATTATAATTGTTGTATGAAAATGAGAAATTAAAAAGATTTTTACAATATTATCCTTCATTAATGGCATGTAGAAGATAAGTTTATATAATTGAAATGAGAGAGAATAATAAATATTTAAGGATATAATAGAAAAAAGAGCATTAATTAGTCATTGGAATTGTAAAGCGACTTATATTAAAATACAAAATATTTTTCCAAAACGACTTATAATAAAAAACGGAGGGAGCAGTAGATATTACTATAAGAATTTAATGTTCACCTTTTTTTTAATAGTAAAAAAATATTAAAGAATCAATAAGTTAGATATTTGAAAATAAAGTTATTACTTTTAATAATTTTATAATTAGAAGTATAAAAAATGTTATATCGAATGTTTATATAGGTGCTAATGGGTATGATTTGGACTAAATACTATAATACTTGTCTCTATACTCGCGTTTTAAAAAAATACTTTGAATTTACATGATCACTAATATTTGTATTTATATTCGTATTTTATAGATATTTAAATACCTATACTCATATTCGTTTACTCGTATTTTTAAAAAATTATCGATCAATTATAATTTATTATCTCATTTAAAAATTTAATAATATTAAAAAGAATCAAGGATATTATGATTGAGTTGATATATTTAACAAAATTCATGTATGGAACGGGGTGAGTAATTTGTGCTCATGCTCCTATCTATTTTATAGATTTTTATCTAATTCGTTGTGGGTAATTTTTTTGTTTGAGTAATTTTTTATTAGGAAACATTGATACATAGTGTAGGACTAGGACTAGGGACCTTTGTTTTTTTGAAATGTTTCTTACTCACCACTCTTGTAGTGTTAGTGCCGTTGATTTTTTGATACAAGTAAGTCAGTCCCTTTCTCGAACCAAAAGTTCATGATACTATTTGTTGGGGGAATTTTTCACTATAGACATTAATACATAGTGTAGGATCTAGACATTTTTGTGAGAGACACGTCACTTATTCATCCAAAACCTTAAGGTGACAGGTGAATGGGTTTTCCTATTTATAAATGTCTAAGTCACTATATTTTTATGTAGGACTATTTCCCCAATACTAACACTTGCAATATATCCTCAACAAATTTTACATATAAAATAAAATAAAAACTTTAATATTTTTTAATAGCACTCAATTTTTTTTTCTTGATAAATTCCATATGTGAAATTTATATATGAGTCTTTTTCATGATTACTCTTTATCTCCCACCAAAAGTGATAGATGTTTAGATAAAAATATCCTTTTACATCCTTAGAAAAAGAATTATATTAAAAACATTAAAGGTCACATGGGGTGTTAAGAAACAAAAATAGAATTAAGCCTTCACTAGTTAACAAAGATTGTATGGAAAAGTACAAGGATTTAGCAAGTTTTGTTCAATTTTGATTGCATTATTATTGAAGTAAAAATCTTAGATAAAGCAATGAAAATTGTGAAAGTAGATAAGAAAGATAGAGAGGTTTGTGTTGGGTCCATATTATTTATTGAAGAAGAGAGTTAAAATAAAATTCAACAACCAAACTGTACAATTGTACAATTGGCTGACAACCAAATCTAAACTAACTCACAAGTCGCACATGAACAAATTATTTTTCAAATAAATATACCTAATTTGGTGTTTCAACTTATATGGCTACATCAATTTAGTTACTATGTAACATGTTATTGGTCTTTTAAAATATTCTTTAAAATGTCACATTAAATTAATTTAATCATAATTATGTATAATTATGTAGAGACATCTGATTTTGAAATAAAGGTTATATCTCATTTATATATTGTTAAGAGTTAAAATTTCAGTCACTGAACTAACAAATCAAAAATAAGAATATTATATTTTAAAATATAAAGGTAATTAATTGGATTTAAGGTAAGAATTAGACTCCCACATCCAATAATATTGAGCTTTGAAAGTGAATATAAATGACAAATAATTTAAATCAATTTACACTAAAAATTTATGTTAAATTTTATTAAAATCAACGTATGTTAAAGGATCTTATATTAAATCTACTTGCAACTTGAATTTTTTTCAATACCTATATTTTTAAATAATATATGATGCTAACAACTTTAAAACATTGGTTAGCATCATACAAATGTCAAATCCAATTTAACCATCTACTACACTTATTTGGTAAACTACCACAAAAATAAACAATTGAGAAAAGCTACTATGTCTTCATAAAAAAAAGTTACTTTGAGATGTTAATTTTTTATTTTAAAATGGGTGTTTTTATCAAATTTTAAAATTTTGTAATTTTTGTATCCTAGTAAAAATGAGGTCATAAACTACAAAAGCATCCTTTATGGGTGGTTTCAAATATGTTGTCCTATACCTATCATCTTTTATTTTGAATTCCTAACCCTTCAACATAGTTCCTCAATTCAAATGGCTTCACCCCAAAAAAGACTAGGAGAATTTCTTAATGAGCATCAAGAACCTTTCATGCTAGAGCTATACCTTGTAGAAAGAGGATACTTAAATGAAGATTCATTCAAAAAGAGAAAGAAAAAGGTTTTATTACCATTTTCCAAATTTCTAGCACCTATAGTTAACAAGCTAGTTTTTCATAGCCAAGGTAGAGACAATGGTCAAAGAAAAAAACATGCAAGTTGCAATGTTCAAATTTCATCAGCTAGTAGCAACTCTACTATGTTCAACTCATGCTCAAATGTTGATGAAGAAGGAACTTCAATATCATCACATAAAGATCACCAATTATGTTCTTCCCATATTCATCAAGCTTGCAAAGAATGCAACATGAGGTAAGAACTATAAAATTTTACATATATTTAATTAACCAATTGTTTGAAAGAATTACTAATTTGTTGTGTTGCTCTTGCTAAAAATAGATGGGAGAGACAGAGATGCATAGAGGGAAAGATACCTCTAGAAAGTGATTCCAATGGTAAGTTACAACACTATTGACTAATTACAATTAATCATATGTGTCGCTTCAAAAGTTATTATGATTAGAAATGTATTTGAATTAAATCTCAGCTATTCAAGCTTATAGGTTCAACATGGTTTTACGCTTGAATGAGGAATCGATAGTATTTTCTTCTTATGAAACACTTTGGAAATGATTATAATCAAAATTAAACGTTTTAATTTGCACAACAACAATGTATATGTTTTAAATTTAATTATTTAAGTTTGTTATTAACTAAGGATCAACATGGTTTTATCACACTTATTCAAATTCAAACTGTTCTAAATCAAAATTACAAAATAATTTTTAAAAAAAATTAAATTGTACAAAGTCGAAAAGTTATTATTGTATTTGGATGTTATTTTATAAAAACGGTTCATATAATGTTAAATTTTAAATTGAATTTTCAAAACTAAACAAAAAAACATACATTCGTTTTGATTTGGATGTCATTTTCAAAAATGAATTATTTTATATATATATATATATATATATATATATATATATATATATATATATATATATATATATATATATATATATATATATATATATATATATATAATATTCAAACCGCAACGTGAATACTGCTTATTATTATTATTATTATTATTATTGTTGGTATTATGGATGCCTTAGTGTTCGAGTGTTTTGTGCTTATAAAACAGTGGACAAGGATGTTGGGAAAATGCAACAGAGAAGAACAAGCATGCCTAAGAAAATGACAGGGGACTCACTATTATCAGCTGCTATATTGAATTTACTTGGTGCATCAATAAAGAAAGAAGATTGCAGTAACCAGTTGCAAGAGTATATTCCTAAGCCTAATGTTTCTCAAGTATTAAAATCCAAAAAGGCATCACGCAAGTTAAAAAAGCTTCTATTTGATTGTGTTAAAGATATCACAATAACACTTCCAACAAAAGAGGTCAGAAAGCAAGTTTGCAGAAAATCAATGGGGCCTATAGAGTTTGAGAAACTGACTTGTAAAGGAACAAGAGAATGGAGACAATATAGTGAAGATGGCTTAATGTCTTTATTCACTATTGATTACTTGGATTCAATAATGGAATGGAATAAGTTTGAACAAGAAGTTAGGGACATTAGCTTTGAGATTACTGATGCAATTTTGGATATTATCAGCAACGAAATTGCATTAGAAATGATTGGAACTTTACCACCTTAATTTCAAATCATTATGAGTTCTTTAATTTTATTTTATGCAGTAGTCATGTAAATATTTATGCATATAAGTCAAGTTAACTTTAGTTCTTAGTCTTACTTATCCATCAAGTAAATATTCTTTTTTAGTTTCTTTTTATAATAGTTTTATTTATTGACAATTTAATATTATGCACATTATTACTTGAAATCCAACATCTTATATATAAATATTGTTAAAATATAAAAATTTATTAGAGTATTGAAAGAAATTTTGACGCTTAAATCAAAAATTAACTTAAGAATTTTTCATATAAATCAATGTTAATTTGGTAACTTTTATATTTATTTAACAGTTTATTTTTTTTATTACTTGGTAAAAATTAATATTTCTCCTTCAAACTAATAAAAAAATCATAATTTTTTCCACCAACTATTCAGTCTACTTTTTTAATCATTTTATTTACCTTTTCTTAGAAATATTTTTTTAACGAATATATTTAGTCTACTTTTTTAATCATTTTTACCTTTTAGTGAGACACTTTACTTTTTTTTTAACAATATATTTATATTATATTTTTTAACAATCTTATATTACTAAAAAAAAAAATTAACAAAATAAATAAGAAACACAATTAAGAAAACATTTATACTACTATATTCTAAGTTATTTCTTTAAACTACACTAATTATCAATACTAATTAAATAAATTTCACAGGTCTGATGAGCAATTATAGAATTTAAGAGTCTGATGAAAATGTGATAAACATAGCCCATGTTTATGTATTTGAAATACAATGATTTTTACTAAGATTGAGCCCTACATGGTGTCTCAAGTCTCAACACATCATCACTAAATTACTCCTTCAACACATCGTTAAGTTACTTCATCGAGGACAAATGATCAAACACATAAAACATAGCTTAGTTATTCTGGTAAAATGGCAACAGTTCACCAATTCAGCATTTGTCAGAACATAATCTACAAATATTGTGTAAAAAGTATACATAATATAAAGATAGTGTACAAAAATAGTGTACATAAAATTTGATAAATCTACAACAGAAACCGAAAGATTTCATTCTTACATAATCCTAAATTGACAGGTGCGTCCCGAGATGAAAAGTAACAAGGTTGTTGCACAACGAAAAATCAATAATCCCCAAAACAGGTTAGATTATATATCTCATCATTGCAAAAAGGTTAACCTTCATCATTGCAAAAAGGTTAACATTCATCATTGCAAAAAGGTTAGGGACGCAGAGCTAAACCTCTACATCATCGCCGAGCTCCCCATCTTCAAGCTCCTCATTCCATCCAGTTTTCCTGGAACCATCCCCGTGATCCCTCTTGTGTTTTTTATGCCGAGTTTCATTGTCTGACTCAGAGTTTGCATGCTGCAAGAATATAGTCATTTCAGATACATATTCTAAGTTGTAAGACTTTGAATCAAGTTTTTGCAAGATGCAGTAATATTCATACCTTCCTAGACTTCTTTCGTTCACTTCCATGTCTTCGTGATTTTCTAGATTCTTCCTTCTCGTCTTTTTCAGAATCCACGTCTTCTAAACTACTCTGATGTCTTCTCCGATGTTTTCTTTCCTTATCCTTGTCTTTTTTCTTCTCCTCTCTATAACCATGGCTGTCAGATATGTCTGGATTATCACTATCTGTGTCATCTTTTTTATGTCGTTCCTTAGACTTCTCTTTCTCACGTTCTCTTTCCTTCTCTTTTTTCTCCTTCTCTTTCCGTTTCTCTTTCTCTTCTCTTTCTTTCTCCTTCTTGGCCTACAAAAAAATACTTATTGTTTATTAAATAAAATGATGACCCCAGATAAAGTAGGGTAAAGAAACTGCATATTATCAATGGAAAAGATGAGCACAAGAGCTCAACAATGGTGGAAATGAAAAGATGAGCACAAGAGCTCAACAATGGTGGAAATGGAAATTCGAGCATCTCTCAAACTCAAGCATATCAAACCAGATTGTCTCGACAACCATATTAAACATATGTAGATATTACGAAATCAAAAGCCGCAACAAACAAAATTATGCACCTTTTCCTCTTCACGCTTGCGTTCCTTCTCTTTAACTTTTTCCTTTAAGTACGTAATGTATTCCTCAAAAATCTCTCTACTGTAGCTTTCATCCCCAATTGACCTATAAAAGGAAATACAGGGTAACAAACATCAAGCAAAAATTCTTCCATCGTGAAGACATAACGACCTACAACTGCTCCATCTACATTAAAAAAATAATAATTATACTTGTACTCTTGTGCCTCCTCAAAAAGTGGCTTGCAATCCTCCCATATTGAAGTAGTAGTAATATCCTACAAAAATAAGATATGATGTTGTATTATGCTTAGTAGCAAATTATTTAGCCAAATATTGTGAAATATGAACCAGATCATTGGTTGAATCTTCATCTACCTTGAACGAATATAATAGGTTAGTAAAGTCGTCAGCAAGGCGTTGGCGTTTCTTAGCTTCTTTCTCCTCCTTCTCCTTAGCTCTCTCTAATAATTCTTCATATAAAAGCTTTAAAAGAAAAACAAAGTATCAATTTCTGATGATCCATGTTGCAAGCAAATAAGCAATACTAAATAGGGCAGCTGGCCCAATAAACATAACTATTGATTGTATGTTCTATAATAGATTATATCAATAACATGTGAAAATGCATCAACAATTGTATGTAAAATGAACCAACAGAAGTCGAAGGTATATGCACTTGTTCTTCACTTCTTCTTTCTTGATATATAATACTAGAGCTTAATAAATGGCCGATTTTAATTATATGTTGCTGTGAAAGTTAATTAGAGACATCAAGACAAATAGCAATAATTGCCCTGCATTGTTTTGCCTTGAACTCCCTCCGTCTCAAAATTTGTCACTTTAGCAAATGACACGAATTAAGAAACATAGTTAATTTTGTATAGGAACTACAAGAATTACAAAAATTAAAAAATATTTGTTAATGGTATGAGATAGAGAAATTACAGGAATTAGGAAAAAGAGTAATAAATATTAAGAGGTATAATAGAAAAATAACATTAATACTTCATGTATTATAAAATGACACAAGATAACTTTTTTGCCTATAATGATTTATATTATATTGTGGGACAGATTATGTTTCCGGAGCAAAAAAAGGAATTGAAATGGACAGATTAGGAGCAAAAAAAGGAATTGAAATGGACAGATTACAACCAAAATTTATTACCTTCAAATTGATCTCTGATATCGTTTGGCAATCAGCTTCTTCTAATACAGAAGACTTGAAGTCCTCATATACTGATGAGGTCACTACTGTGATCTACTCGAATAGGAAAGGAAGCTGGGGTTAGCAGAGTTTATCAATAAATATAAGCTACAGATAAAAACGTAAGGAAAAAAAATTTATGCCTACCTTGCCTGACTTAAGTGTATCTTTTATGAGTGTCTTGTCTTCATGATACTATCAACAAGTCATGTGAAAAATAGAAATCAGCAGCCATTTTAATACTTCCACATTATATCACTATCTAATAAAATATGTCTAGCAAATCACTATATTACTCCTGATCAACAATACTCAATCAAGACGCTAAAGGAAAAATACAACAGTAGTCTTGTTTTCTTGAACTTCTAAATAAGTTGAAATCAAGTCAACTAACAATAACCATTAATTACAAACGGCCGGAATTGCTTTCATTCCGTTTGACCATTGAGCAACTCATTAGGACTCAGAAGAAAGCAGGACATAGTCAGAACGGGATGTCACTCCAAAGAAAGAGTATTTTTGGTTGATAAAAGATTGTTTACGAACAGTAAACCAGTGACTTACTTGCGTAGAGCGTAATAAACTAATAACATCATCCTAGTTCCCCCTCTGTTTCGAAACGAGTGCCTTTTTAGCAAATAAATTTTGTTTCAAAATGAATAACATTCTCACTTTTCGAAGTAGAAATCATTGTTATTTTACCATTTGTGCTCTTTATTATTATTGTGTATTCCAACATATTAACAAGGTTAATTTAGTAAAAGTGCAAAAAGTCTTTTGACAACTTTATTGTAATTTTTAATCTATGTGCATAAAAACTCATTTTGAAACTGAGGGAGTATTTTCAAAAAAAAAAAATACATATCATTCTAGTTTTCACAGCGATAAACATCTATAACAAACTCATTCACAACATTAAAAAAAACTTCAAACAGAATTTTGATAACCTTCTTTTCAAGATCTTCAAAGACATCCTCATATAAATCTCTCGGAGTAGAACCAGATGTATTTGATGCAACAGCTTGATATTGAGGTAACTCTTTCACCTACAAAATAGAGAGCATAAAAATGTTTCCCTTCCAAGTTTTGTCAGCTTTCATTGGGACCAGCTAAATGTTTTACTACCTTCAAGCAATAATCTCGCCATTGTGTTTTAGCGGTAAGAACTCCATCCCCAATATGTTCTTCCAGCAACTTGCGAAATGCATCACGGTTTTTCCTTTCACCCCGACGGAGTCGTTCCTATATCATACTCATTAGAACGAATAGACAAAACCAAAATTGACCTGAAAAACAACTGATAATCATACACTTATGTTCTACCTTCTGTATCCTTTTCTGTTCCTCTTCCTCCTTCTCCAAGTCACGAATATAATCCTGCCAAAGTTAATATCAGCACATAGACCCCTCATAAATGACTATCAGGTTTTAATTAAAACTCAAGCAACTCGGGCCCACAAAACCAACTTGCAAGTTGAGAATTGCCTTTTATAAGCTCTAAATAGGCCATATCTCTAGCCAATGTTGGACTTGAATATTTTTCCAAAAATGAACAACTAAAAGAACATATTCTTAGAATTTGAGTTGGGCCTAACTCATCCCTACAAAACCGGCTTGTAGGGTGAGGATTGCCCCCACTTATAAACACAACACAGGTCATATCTCTAAGCAATGTGGGACTAAATCCACCCCTTCAAACCCAACACAATGAAGGTGTCGGGTCCACAATTAAGGCGACTAGGGGTGAACCACAATTAAGGCGAAAATTCCAACACATATATACCTGGTAAACAAGCAAACGGTCAATTTTTTCAAGTAGTAAGTGTCTATCATCATCCTCTAGCCGATCTTGGATTTTTCGCCAATGACTGTTCACCTAAAATGATGTGAAAATAATTAGAAAAGGCTTCGAGAACAAAGCAACAATTACAACAGAAGTGCACCTTTTAAATTTTTTTCAAATGTACCTTCACAAAATCACAGGACTCAAGAAACTTCCTATATTCTGCTAAGTTCCGCCGGTGTTCCTCAGCAGCATTTTCCTTTTCCTGAAGTTGACACAGAAAGGATAATAATAAGAATGGACAGGTTGACACTATTATTAATTGCAAAGTCTAGCTATTTAAATTTAATGGGCAATTCGAATTTAAATCAGCTAATGCTCATTATTGCGTTTTATTTTAAACAGGGATTTTCCATCCCAATATACAGTGCCAGGCTGCCCTGTTGTTCACTCTTTGGAATAAACAGTAACCTGGATCAAGTAGTCACTAGTCAGTCATTAACATTATGAGCAGCCATCATAGAAATTTTGGGGAATAGATGAATACTCGGAATTAAACACCAACTAGGTAACATGCTGATATCACAAACATCAGTGGCAAACTCATCAGCCCTCCCCTAAAATCCCTAAATAGTTTCAAACAGTAAGTTTAAACTCAAAATAGGTAGTACGACTCTTTTCCCTGCATTTGATTCACACCCAACTGACACCATAAATTGAATGGGATGTTGAATTTGGATATTGAGCTATAGTACTTTAGACAACTTCCCAACAATTGAAAGAATAATGACAATCAAGCTACTATAGGTGCCATCTGGATTCTAAAACAACAAGGTAATAGAGGAATTTAATCTGTATAACATTAGAGAAGCTGCTCTTTTTGCCATTATGATTTACTGCTCGTTTTATATAGGCAATGGACTTGGACTTTGTTTTGCCAGTATGGCTTATGACTGGGCTATCTGATTAATCTAGCTATACAAATGATTCCTATATATTGCGATTCAAAAAATAGTAGCTATACAAATGATTCCTATATATTGCGACTTAAAAAATAGTTGAGCAAGTTGCTTTCATTTTTGTTGGACGGTTGGGATTTCTTGTTAATAAAATTAATAATAATAATAATAATAATAATAATAATAATAATAATAATAATAATAATAATCAAGGTTGTCAGAATCGAGAGTTTACTTTGAATCGAAAGAGTATAGTAAGATCGAAAAATCGTAAATCGCAACCAAAATCGGTGGATTCTACTCAAATCGTTTTGTTGAATCGAAAGGGGAAATCAAGATCGCATAATCGAAAATCGCAACCAAAATCGATGGATTCAACTCATAATAGTATATAACTATATAACTATATATATACAGATTAACCTGTTAGCCATAGTCCATATTAGAAACAATTATTATCCCAGAACAGTCAATTATTAGCCCAGAACAGATCAATTATTAAACGGGTCGCCTTTACCCACTCTAAAATTACCCACAATAAAAAAAGCCCAAAATCGGTGGAATCCATATAAAATCGCGGATTTTGCTGCGATTCTGCGATTTTGTGCAATTTTATTGGGATTTTGCTCTGGATTAGGATTCTACTCACGATTTAGATCGTTTAGGGTGAGCAAAATCGCAAAATCCATGGATTTTACGATTCTGATCGCGATTCTGATAACAGTGATAATAATAATAATAATAATAATAATAATAATAATAATAATAATAATAATAATAATAATAATAATAATAATAATAATAATAATAATAATAATAATAATAATAATAATAATAATAATAATAATAATAATAATAATAATAATAATAATAATAATAATAATAATAATAATAATAATAATAATAATAATAATAATAATAATAATAATAATAATAATAATAATAATAATAATAATAATAATAATAATAATAATAATAATAATAATAATAATAATAATAATAATAATAATAATAATAATAATAATAATAATAATAATAATAATAATAATAATAATAATAATAATAATAATAATAATAATAATAATAATAATAATAATAATAATAATAATAATAATAATAATAATAATAATAATAATAATAATAATAATAATAATAATAATAATAATAATAATAATAATAATAATAATAATAATAATAATAATAATAATAATAATAATAATAATAATAATAATAATAATAATAATAATAATAATAATAATAATAATAATAATAATAATAATAATAATAATAATAATAATAATAATAATAATAATAATAATAATAATAATAATAATAATAATAATAATAATAATAATAATAATAATAATAGTAATAATAATAATAACAGTAAACATAACAGTGGAGATAATAGTAAAAATAAGAGTAAAAGTAAACGCGGAAGTATTGTTTAAGAGATTAAATGATTTTCTTTATGCAAATACTTACAAGGTTTGGCAAATAGAGTATTCCAAATTCTAAGACTCAAAACTCGGATGCCTAAAAGACTCACAACAGATCCTTTTATAGCAAAAGGATGACTATCCCCAAATTGAGCATTGTAAGAAAATCCACACATCCCTAAAGAAAAATGTTTATGCAGTGCCTCCTTGAGTACCAACCAACAACAGACCTAAATGACATGACATGCTGACAAAGGCTCATACGTAAAAATATAGTAACAAGGTATCACCTTTCTCTCAAGTTCCACCATGTGGCTTTCAAATAAATCTTCCCGGTCTCTGGGTCTTTCAACGGCATTGAATCGTTCATCATTTTCAAGCATACTAATAGCTTTGCTGATTTCAGTAAATGGTTAATTAGAAATTTTAAGACGGGTCAGTTCAGCCAAAAGGGAACATAAAAAACAAATCATTCATCAAACATGCAAAATTATACCTCCATCTAGTGGACGATTTTAGCTCCTTGCACTCCTGAAAAGAGAATGTTTGTAATGAGTAACTAGTAAAAGCACAAATTAATCATGTATTCTGTTCAACATACTTCTAACATCTTCGTGAATTCTTCACGGGCTTTTTTCTGCTTTATGCGCCTCTCTTCAGCCTCTAGCTTCTTCCTTTGGCCCAAATACTGAATGGATGATAAAATTGACCAATGTCAAAAGCCCAATCAAATAGAATGACACTGAAATATTTCACTTGATGCAAACTGAAGGGTATGATGTAAGGTCAGATATGCAAAGTCTCATATGAGGCTTGACTCTCACCTCATTGAATGCTTGTTTTCGCTCACCAAGCGTTTTCAGGGCATTATATCTTTTATCACTGATGATTTCTCTCATTGCCTGAATTACAATTCAATATAATAATTATCATTTGAAACACAAGAATGAGTGGAAAAACTCAAGGTGTGTCATCTACCTGTTCCCACGTCCAATCAGAATGAACATTCGCAGATTCCAGAAGCGCTTTAAATGCATTTTTTGCTTCCTGAAAGAGTAATGTAAAGAGGTGATAAAGATGATGGAGAAGAATGATATAACTTACAGACCTACCAAGTTTTAATAGAGGAGATTATCCATGACATAAAGAATCCTTACCAGCTTATTTGCATATACAAAAGTTTCACCATCATTGGTTTTCTCTTCTGAAGGAGTCATGTTAGTTTGTCCAACTACAGGAAATCCTCTTTTGGCTTCCTACAAGAGTTGCAAGGTAATTTGAATAATAAACAACAACCAATTAAGATTCTCCTAGTGTTATATGAATGAACCAAGTTGCAAAAGTAGACAATTATGGATTAAAATACTACAAATAGAATTTTATAAGTATTTATTTTTTCTTATTCATCAATTGCTTTGTTTTTACAGGCATGTGTGAATGTGTATGCTAGGATTAATATACACTGCTGGTATCTATCTCCAAACAGGCCATACTTTTAGAGTGATTACAATTCCAATAATCCTAAATAATAGAAAGAAAATACCTCCACATCTTGAAGAGGAGCTCCATTGACAGAAGAAGTAGAATCATTAGTTGCTTGATTTTCAACACTATACCACGAGACTTTCAACATATAAGTTATCATTGAAAAAACAACCAGACATAAGAGATAAATGAAGTTATAAGAAAACATTGAACTCGCAGAACATTAATTTATACATGGATGGAATTTTTGAATCAAGTGAGTTGGCTGCTATTCCTGAGCTTCCTGTGACTGCTGTGGGTGCAGTGCTCACAGTTACAACAGTGCTTGGTTCAACTCCTGTGGTGTTTGAAGTAACTACCGAACCCGATAAACCAGAAACCAACCGTTGATGATCAGTGGCTATAATTGGTGTAATAGAAGACGGGCTTGAAGCAAGACCGTTAGATGTCAAAGTGTTGGAATTAGCTGCATTAGCTGGTGTTGGTGTTGCAGCAGAGGAGGCAGCAGCATTGGATGTATCACTTGCATTTGACACCATTCCCTGGCTAATAGTTTTATGTGCCTGCTCACGAGCCAGCTGAATGAAAATTTTGCAAATAGGTAAGAAATTGTCGGGCAAATAATGAAAAACAATTACAAACATCATCATTAACCATAAACCTTGAGGTCTTCTGGTATTGTCCATGTTGATTGCTGAGTAATCTTATTGAAGTAATACCTGCAGCAAGTCACAGCCAAAACATAAAACAGTTAATTTAACTATTACAAACTAATGACATGGGAAGGGTACAGAAAAAAGATATGGTACATTTTGTAAATAATATTATATAATAACTAGACAAAACATACTTTCTTCCATCTGAAGCAGTGAACTCTTTCCAGACAGTTGATGCGTCAGCCCTCTGTCACATCCAGCAGAATTAGTAGGTTTTGAAAACGCTCAAAGTAAACCATTCAAGAAAGATTATTATATAAGTAATATGTAACAGCAAGCTAATAAAAGAAAGAAGATAATGTACCTAAAGAGGCTAACAATTGATATACAATAATATTGTCAAAAGTCAAAACTAATAAGAATGAGACAACAAACAGTAGTTTATATATCCCTGCGCATAAATAATTCAATATATGTAAACACTGCATTTGTAAGAGGGGCAAAATAAAAAAGTGATGGACTTCCCGCCTTACTTGCGGTCCCCCCTAGTCGCTTTAATTACGGTCCGCCCCTAGTCGCCTTAATTGCGGCACTTTGGCTTGCCTCATTGCAGCCCCTAACACCTTCATTGTGTTGGCTTTGAAGGGGTGGATTTAGTCCCACAATGCTTAGAGATATGATATGTGTTGTGTTTATAAGTGGGGGTAATCCTCACCTTACAAGCCGGTTTTATAGGGATGCGTTAGACCCAACCCAAATTCTGAGATGGTATCAGAGCCTATCCTAGATTCATTGTCGGGCTTCCCGCATCGTCCACGCTTCGGGCTCATCGAGGCCCAAGCATGAGGGGGTGTGTTGGACTTTCCGCCTTACTTGCGGTCCGCCCCTAGTCGCCTTAATTACGGCACTTTGGCTTGGCTCATCGCAACGCCTAACACCTTCATTGGGTTGGCTTTGAAGGGGTGGATTTGGTCCGACATTGCTTAGAGCTATGGCATGTGTTGTGTTTATAAGTGGGGGCAGTCCTCACCTTGACCTTACAAGCCGGTTTTGTAGGGATAAGTTAGGTCCCAACCCAAATTCTGAGAAAAAGAAACTAATAGATGGAGAAATGAAAATAAAGCAAGAAAATAAGCATATAGAAATGCACAGCAGCTTATATCTTACACCCACCCATCCTAATTAGATCATCCTACAAAATCACTAGAGGAAGGGTAATGGAAGGGTGCAGTCAACCATCAATTAATGGCATTGCAGAACCAAAGTTATATACCAATCTCACATTTTAGGTTTAAATAAACAAATAACGTAAATAGCAAACTGTTGCCTGACTAGAGAAAGTGCAGCCCCAGCCTTCACAGTGACCATATAGAGCAGTTGTTAAAATTTCTCCTGAATTGCGATGATATCTACAAATCAGTGGAAGTACATACAATAAAAGGATATCCACATTGTAAACCTTTCATGATCATTGGAAACATAGTAGAAATGGTCAAAATCCATACTAGATACCAGTTGGATTGAACACAACATTTTCAAAGTATGTCCAACAGATAATAAAAATGACATCTGATTACAACAACAACATGAAATGTTAACCCACCTCAAGAGGTGACATCAACTCCAAAGGTTTTTCCCAACTAGATTGCCTTGTAGTCTTGTTGTAGTAGTATCTGGTTCAATTCGGTAAAGAACAAAAAAATTATTACACCTCAAAATAATGCAAATTATGAGAGTAGTAGTTTGCAAATCATCAACAAAAATTGAAATACCGAACAAGGTATTTTGTTTTGCTAAGAAAACAAGATATAATTATATTAACCAATACCTTCTCCCATCAGCAGCAGCATGCTCTGCCCAATCAGATGCAGAGTTCGGGTTAGTGGTACTAGCTGCCTAAAATTTGTCAAAACAAAAAAACAACAATTATTCAATCTTAAATATTTCAGAAAAGATAATATATAACAGAATTATATCATCACAATTGAATAAATTTAATCCATTGTATTGGCGAAAACTCTAGTCTCACGTTGAAAATAGAATAGATAAGGCCGGAAAAAAAGTTTAAAGAGTGGCAACCTCGCCTTTAATACATTGAATCACATATAATGTGAAGTATTGCAAAAAAAAACTAATGACCTATTAAGATTGAAATAGCTACTCTTAAGGAATTTGCATCAAACTACATCATTACCTTAACAACAAAGTCCCCAATTCTTTTACACTTTCATTCTACCAAGATATATGCATGACAACTAAATAATCCTTGCTCATACCCCTAGGGTCTGTTTGAGAGTTGGTTTTTGGAGAGGTTTGGAGGGGAAGGCCTTGGAGTACTCCATCTATATCTTGAAATGTATTTGATATTTTTAAAAAGTTTAAAAAACAATATACTACATTAGCATATAAAATCATATTGTTTTTTAAACTTTTTAAAAATATCAAACACATTTCAAGATATAAACGCAACCCTCCAAATCCAACTCCCAAACAGACCCCTAAGTAAAGACAAATAATAGAAAAATTATCTTTACATAACCTCTAATTGATGCTACCAAGTTTGTCAAAATTGCTTATATACTTGTTTTCTAGAGGGGTCACTAAGAAAACTCGTTATATTGGTACCGATGATCATTCAAGAGTTGGGAACCCACAACACTAATAAGTTGAGTTGGACGACCTGCAGATATCACTATCCCCTTCAAGGTGAATCAATTTTCTCAACTTTAATCCTCTGTCAATTTCTGTTCATCATCTCACAACAGTGGTTCAATCGCAATTATACTAGGAGTTTCTCTGTCCTCACTGTGTTTAATCCCAACTCAAGGAGTGATCGCATCTAAGTAGGATAATGGGATAATGGTAAGATCACCAATGAAACATCACAGAAAATATGGATCTATGTTTTTCAAGCCAGAAACATGCAATGAAGCTGGGGTTCACAAACAACCCAGGAATCCTCACCAAAGTGAACCCTAATTTTTCCTATCTTCCCATTCCGTTGTTCATGCAACATCTGTGGCAGAGACCGACCCTCTCATTGTGCTACGCAACATATGAAACTCAAACTCTGACACTCACGCAACTATCCCCATCCTCACAAACTGTAACTCTATTCTCACCAAATTTAGTCCTCCACTGACTCAAACATATCTGACCAACCAATCTCGTTTCTGTCAAATACCCTGCGATTTCACACATTTAAAACTCTTCCTCCCAGTTGACTCGTAATGCTTCAGTCACAGACCTGCAGGAACCGTCCCTCAAGTTTTAGTTTGTGCAGTGTGAACTCGTCTCTTTTTCGGTTTCTTTCTAAAAAAAATTCCTAATTAATAATTAATCCTTTAATTTAATTAGAAAGTTATCTTAATTAATAAATAATTTAGTTAATAAATAATCCCAAAACTCAAAGTCGTCTGTTCGTTTTTAATGTTATAACTTTAATGACCTTAAACTATGAGCAGCTAATTTCTATCATTAGCTTAAGTTTTGACCACTACTTGTGAGTTATAAGAAACCTTCCTTGAAAATTTTCTTTGTTAAATTAAATGCTACTTAGAGATATCTTTGTATATTTAAATATAATTTATAAGGATAAGGTATTATGATTGTGGATACCACTACATTTGGGCAGTCCAGAGCCCCTAGGCGTTGAATGTGGATCAAATTGGCAGACTTAACCTTCAAAAATCAAGCAAAGCAACAAACTGAGGACTGATTAAAAACATTCCTAACAATTTTTGTGAAATTAACCAGAAAAGGCAAAACAAATTAACTAAAAAAATATTATATACCATAATGATACAAGAGAATCACTATCTTGGCCATTCTATTGGAATATATTTATTCCATGATCAAAAGTAACATTATAATATAAAAATAATGATGGAACTCTAGCATTTAAAACACATTACTTCATAGGAAACAAACTTGTATTTACAGTTTGTATAAACAAGAGCTCTTTCAATGTAAATTTCAAAAAGATGAATTAAAACAACATAAACATGCCTTAACAAAAAGTATGGGAACAACACTTACAGTATCACTTGATGCAGTACCAGATGATTGAACTCCAGCCTGCTGTACTGATGTAACCGCTGCAGCACTCTGAGGTACTGAGGACTGCCAAGGTTGTCCAGCAGGAGGCGCAAGCATTTGAGGTGGATTCTGGTATTGGGGCAACGCATTAGCATTGTCTTGCTGCTGGCCATAAGATTGTGTGAACTGAAAAATTGTAAATGATGTGTCAAAGCAAAGGTATATATAGGTAATACATAATTCAAACACAAATCTAGTAATCTACAACAGGAGAAAAAAGTTCAAAAAGTAAGGCAACCCTTACAGTATATGAAGATTGAGGAGGTGCTCCTGAAACAGCCAAACCAGGCATATGATTGTTTGAGTGAGGAACAGCTTGCTGTGCATGTTGTGGAACAGATGTCAGCGGCCTGTTTGTTTGAATATAAGGCATAGGTATACCCTGTGGTGAAGAAACGGGATGACCGGGCTGAATTTGTCTTGGAGGCAACTGTTGCATTTGTTGAGAATACTGCAATTGCTGACCCTGAATAACAGGCATCCCGATATTAGACGAAGGAACAGCATGTCCAAATTGCTGTGATGTCATTGGAACAAATGGTTGCCCTTGTTGCGCATGAATGACTGGCCGAAACTGCAGATAGAAAGAGGTGAGTGATTGCAAAATATTCAAGTGAAAGAATAGTTAATACTCCCACTATCTCTAATTATAACCCCACATTAGAAAATAATGCATCCCTAAATATAAGCCCCCTTTCAAATTACTAGATGCATTATTATATTTTTCCAAACAAAACCCTAATTAATATTGCTAACTCACATGCAAAATGGACGCATTAACTATACAACAACTTTTCTTAATATAATTAAAATTTGCAATGGAGGCTTATTATTAGGGGCAGAGGGAATTGCAACAGCAACCGCCACCAAGCACTGTCCTACTAAGTAGAGTTAGCTACATGAATCAGATGAGCCATAATTCCCTATGAAAAAGCAATAAATAACATGAACGGGAAAAATGAAATAACTTGCGTAAATAAGGGAGAACCAAACTTTGGAGGACCCAACAATCAAGTCAAAAGAGGCCATATAGACTATGTTGTTGATCTCGGATAGCGTTGCGTAACACCGACTCTTAAAAATGTTATGGCGGTATAGCTGAAAGGGGGGTAGGCGGTATAGCTGAAGGGGGGTAGGCGGTATAGCGGATAGCGGGATAGGCGCTATAGCAAAGACTAACAACCCGTGAACAAAGCAAACATAAATACTCAAAAATAGACTAGTACACAAAACTAAAGATCATCATACAATACACAAAGTAAGCATAAATTATAGATTAATAAAACTTAAGCAGAGGAGAAGAATAAAATAGAACTGAAGTAAAAGTAGGAATAAGAACATCATGAGTATTTGAGAAGCAAGAACATAAAATTACTAATTAAAATCTATACCTTAAAAAAAACAGTTTAAAAAAATGAATTTGAGGAATTTATCCATAAAATTCTAATACGGGGCTCAATAGCGGCTGCGGTAGCAGTTTGGGGACGCAAATAGCTGCCACACATCCTCTATTGTTGACAGTAGCTAGCGGACCACTACCATCGCTACGTTATTCTGCTATAGCGTGGTATTGACAACATAGCTTATAGATTAGTTCAAAGATAAATAAATAACATATACTAGAATATAGGGGGCATATGTGAGAATGACTTGTTTATGTGAGAACAGAAAGAATAAATAGTAGCCGTTAGATTTTAATTGTGTGGCTAAGATTAAAAGAAGATTATGTTAACCTAGGATGAAAGGAAGATTAAAGGTCACAAGTTGAGTGATTGTAACACGGATCATAAGATCCTGCTGAAAATGTAAAATCTAAAAAACATGAAATGTTGAAAATATGATTAATTAATTTGTATTTGATAGTGGTTATGAAACAGGAAAAAATGGTTGCTCCACAATTTATAGAGATGACAAAGACTGGAGGATATATATCATATGGAGGCCCAAAACAAAGTCCAACTAGTCAGTTTCGTAAAGAAAAACGGGAGGGTTTGGCAGCAGAAAGGCTGAGGGCTAGAGCTGATTGAAGGGGTTCCAGAGTGCTTGAGACACAAGGTTGATGTCCCTTATCGTGACTGTAGAAGAGAAGACAGGTTCAGTGAGGGAACACTGGCACAAATTGAAATGGGTGAGAGAGCACCAACAAAAAACAATGAAAAAAAGAATGGTATGATTGATGAGGAAGCATGTTCGGAAGATAGAAGCCAGCAAAAGGGCTCCAAAAACAAGTGAGAAGGGGTAATGCATATGAATCATATACAAAAAAAAAAAATCGTATGGTTGGCAATCAACAATTAATAACTTATAATGAAAAGTATAAAAGAAAAAACCAGATCACTGAGCGCATATCCTAATATTGTCATTCAAAATACACATCGCATAGTGGATTATATACCAGAAATGAAAGCTAATAATCTGACAACAGAAGTGGACCGCATAGTTAAATGAATTAGCAGAACATATTATGGTGTCATCCAAGGTTGTCAATATCAGGATCTTGCATAAAGAAGGGGATAGTAAGATCGTGAAACATAAGATCGTCACTAAGATCAGAAGATCCTACCCAATTGTTTTGTAAGATCAAGAGGGAGTATCAAGATCGTAAAACATATGATCGTAACAAAAATCGTAAGATATTACTAAAACAACAAATAATACTATATATTTGAAGTTTTTTGTTTACATGATATTTTGGTAGGCAAGTGTATTTTAGGGAAAATGGCCTTTGTTGAACCGTAATTGTTGCGCCTCCGCATCTTGCCATTCTTCTGGGCTTGTAATGATGGTGGCCGGAAAACAGCCGATCATGACCGGAACTGGCCAAGATCGCACATAATCAATGGTTTAAGGATTTTTTTTTTCACAATTTGGCTACAAAACATGATACTACTTAAGATCGGGATCGTTAGGGGTGAGTAAGTTGCAAAATCGTAGGATTTTGAGATCTAGATCGAGATCTTGACAACCATGGTGTCATCACACTTGCTACCACATTCAGCAGATTAAATAGAAACAGGACTGCGTTGACTCGTATAAGATGAATAGGAAGAAAGAAAAAAATACCGTGTGCAGAAAATAAGGAATAATCCGTCAATTTGGTCCCTGAACTATCACTCTCACTAAATTAATCCCTAAATTATAGCAACCTAAACAATCAGTCAACTACTCTTCAAATCATCATCTGATTAGTCTATAAACTATTCTCGAATCCGTTGATTTAGTCCCTCCGTCACTTAGCACAGTTCGACCTCCGTCACTAAGCACATTTCGAGTGGCATCAATTGTCCTGCTAACACTCGATCTATATCTTAGGGAACAGTTTTGAGTAATAGTTCGTCAACTAAATTGACAGTTTGTTCCTGTGAAGTACAGACACCAGAAGCACAACGCGTCGACACCGGTAATAATTTGAAAAAAAAATAAACTAAACGTAATTACTAGTGTCGGCATTTGATTCAGACACACAAACACCAGAAACACGACACATTGACACCGGAAATAATTTGAAAAAATGAATAAATTAAATGGAATTACTAGTGTCAGCATTTGATTCGGACACAGACACTGACACACCTTTTTCCAGAGGAGTCGGTGCTATGTAACTTTGATCTGAATATAAGCTACTAGTTATTCCCCATATAATCAAATTATAGTGTCGTCATTATTACAGTTATTACAGATTCAAGCAAAGTAAGTTACTGAAACACACAATTGCATCAATTAAATTATAACAATTGAAAACGAAATAGGTTACCTGAATGCCGGAGGGTTGTTGAGAATTATTGGCCATAAAATATAATCTATCAAAATTTCACAAACAATCCCTGAAATCAACAACAAGATGCATCAGTTAGCATACAATCACGATGCAGACGCAATTCTCTTTTGCAAGGCGGAGATGACAAGATGCAACAGAGAATTGCGGACGGTGAAAAATTGAAAGAAAATGTAAATGAAGAGTTGGACGAGATTCGCACTGTTTGTGGCGGACAACGACCAAGTCCGCTGCGTTTTCCGGCGAGATTTTGGTTGTTACGGAGGGCTTTGAGTTGAAAGGGAGAGATTCAAATCGAAGGTTTGTTTCTGATACAATCAGGGTTTTGATTTGATGAAGCTGATGACTATTTTGTTTTTAGGGTTTTAATTTTTAATTATTTTTAAAAAGGGTTTTATTTGTTTTTTCGGTGACGAATTGTCTTCTTCGAAAGGAAATTAATTTTATTAAAAGTAAAATGAGTTATATTTGATAATGATATTTGTGTGACTTGAGTTGAAGAATCAACTAACTATATGAATTTTAATTTTAAATTAAAATTAATTTTAGAGTTTAATATACTCAGAGTATAAAATATTCTATTATTATTTCATACAATTAGTTTAAAAATTTCAATCTGATAAACACAATAAACAACGTTTATTGACTTTTCAGTATATTATATTTTATCTTTTAAAATAAAGTAAAATTAATTTTACTCAAAAATAATAAAATATGGTAAAATCACTTTTATATTTATCACAATTTTTTTTAATCTTAGTATCCGTCTTTACGACCAACTAATCCAAAATCAGACTAAAGATAGAGGCGCGTGCTAAAAAATACAGTCATGTTGTTAAGTTTATAGATATTGGTGGTGTTTTTATAAATGAGTACTTTGTTGGAGTTTCATAGATATGGGTGGTTTGCATCATGATTAACTTTGTTACTGGTGTTTTAAATTTCCGACTGTTCTGGTAGGTCGAATGGTTAGATCGTGATCGGATGATAGAGTAGTCTGGTAAGATCATGAGATCATAATTGTAATTGACCTGATGAAAACTAGTGTGACACGATCAGGATATTACATATTGGTGTGGCTAAACATAAAAAAAATTATTAATTAAATTATATTTAAAATAAGAAATAATAGTGTTTAAAGCAATAATTTAATAATGAAAATTGTGTGTCAAATATGAAGGATTAACAAATATAAAAGTGAGAGAAACTTGAGAGGTGATGACATTGTTTCAAAAATTATATCGGATCGACCAGTTGAATCGTGAATCGGAAGGGTCATCGGCCTGATTTGAATGTTGGATCAGATAAGCTATTAAACAAGTGAGAGATTGAAAAATCGACGAAAACCTATAAAAATTATCCAACCAGCGATTTCGAAAAACCAACGGATTAAATGTTTGCTTTTATTTCCTCAGATAAAACAACGTCAAATTTTGTTAAAAAATAAGTAGAGTTTGTTCAAAATTTATTTGGAACAACTTTTTTTTTTGAAATTAAATTTATAGACATTACACTTTTTTTAATTTAGTTTATGTTCTAATTAGACTTTGTTCAAAAATTATTTTGATTTGTATTTTGTATTATTTTGTTGTGAGTAATGATTATGTTTAGAATTTGAATTTAAAGAAGGACTTTGTAAAATTATATTTTGAAATTTGGAAATTTGGTAGGTGTCGTGATTTTTTTAAAGATCGAGTCATCTAGTTTGACCAAATTAATAACTATATAATTTTATCATAGAGATCAGTTTATTCAATTAAATTATTCAGTTCAGTCATGCGGTTCGACCGATAACCCAATGATTTAATCAATAAATAAGCAACTCATCCTCATGAATTTGATAATCAGTCTAATTTTTAAAACATTAAAAGAGAAAAATGAGAGATTAGTCTCTCTCTCTCTCTCTCTCTCTCTCTATATATATATATATATATATATATATATATATATATATATATATAAGGAAAAAAATGGTGTGGCTATAGCCACACCATGGCTTAGAGTAGATCCGCCCATGTTCATGAAGACACAAAATGCATCGTTGCAAGTTTTGACATCATCAAAAAGGGGGAGTATGTGAATGCACATTCTCATTAGAGATGTTTTGCATGATGTCAAAACTAGGAAAACTTTAGCATTTTTGTATATTGGATGGTATCTCTGAGTCTTAATGTGCGTCTTAGTATTATGAATCTTAGAATACGTTTAGAAAAGGTTTTGTGCGTTAAGAAAAGATTTTATGCATTAAAAACCAATTTTTATGTGAAAAACATGTCCATATATGTCAACACGTGGATGATTTTTAAAGCATGTAGCTTCTGTAATGCATGTGTCGACACATGAAGCTTTTCAGGTTGACACATAGAAGAAAAATTCTTCTATGAATCGACACATACAAATAATGAGTCGGCACATGCCGGTGATTTTTAAAGTCTGTAGGCTCTGTAATGCATGGGTTGACACATGACCTATACAGGTCGACACATGTGTCAAAATGAGTCGACACATGACTTACATTTGTTGACACATGTGCTAAATTTTTTGAAAATCTGTAATATTTTCTAAACCTCTAGTTTTCTTTTTGCCTCCGTCTTGCACACAGATAAATACCTCATACATGCATCATTTCAAACATGATAAAACCATAAACATACAAAGAGTTATCTTCATCTCCAATCTCTCATCTATGCATACACCCAATAATTACACATAATCATTATTGTTAGGTGTCATCTAGATTCAGATTGATAACGTCTGATTTTGGTTGTTGAATTATAAATTGGGTTAAGAATATTTGAGGGTTTCATTGCGAAAACCAGTTAGGGTTTGTCCTCCAAGATCAAGGTGTTGATATGGGGTTTTGCATAAGATTTCGCAATTCAGATTCATCTGAGTGAAAGCTTTAAAGAAGGTGGTTTTATCGAAGGAGTAACTGTAACCGGACGATCGTTTGGAAATCTTGAATCACGATAATTCGCAATTGGATTCAACCGACCAAAAGCTTTAAAGAAGGTGGTTTTATCGAAGGAGTAACGGTAACCGGAGGATCATTTGGAAATCCTGGGTCATGATAGTTTGCAATTGGATTCATCCGAGTGAAAGCTTCGAAGAAGGTGATACTGTCGAAGGAGTATCGGTAACCGGAGGATCAGTTGGTATTATCGGATGACAACAATTCGCAATTTGGATTCAACCGGATGAAAGCTTTGAAGAGTGGTGGTTCAATCAAAGGAGTAGCGGTAATCGGAGGATCAAATTGGTATTGTTAGGTGACTTGATCGAGCTCAAGATCAAGGAAAGTGAACGAGTTAGAATTAACATCAAACATAGGGTTTGTAGGATTGGATTGCTACTATTCTCTGTAAATGGTTTTTGCAAAGTAAGATTGATTATCTCAATTTTGTTTGGATTTGAAGGCAGGCGGAGTCATAACGAGAATGATTTGTGAACTGCCTAAACAAATCTTGTGTTCTCTCTCTATCCATCTCTCTCATTTACTTTCAATTGTAAATTGTTGAATTTGTTGATTGTGCAATCGACACAATTAGATAAAATTGTTATCGTTTCAAAACTGTTTGGTTGAATTTGTTACAATCTATAAGATTGTATTTGAATTTCAAATCAACAAAACCATAAGAAAAATTTGATCAACATTGATTTCACCTCAAGTGTTTGACAATTTGCCTTAGTGTTTGTTGCTTTATATTTTATTGGAAACACATTACTAGTGTAATCATATTTAAACGTGTTGAAATATATTGTCTCTATTGTTTTATCATTATCATTGCATATAATGTATGTTTAACGCATATCCGAGTTTTTTGATAACGGTTTAGATTAGAGGAATTGATCTAAACATTTTCACTAGTTCATTTTTAACAAAGAATCTATTCACCCCTCTAGATAAGTTGTGTTCGTCTATCATTTGATTTATATTTAGGGTTAATAGTAATTCACCCCCTGTAATGTTAGCGAATTTTGCTTTTCCCCCCTCCCTACCTTTTGGCAACGGTTTTTTCAAAAAAATTGTTGCCAAAACCTGCCTTTGACAACGGTGGAGGTAAATCAAAACACGTTCATATTACAGGGGGTAAACTACTATTAACCCTTATATTTATATTGTTGTTGTTGATGTATTAAATATTATTGTTTAATAATCTGTTAATAATCTGTGTATGATGATGTCTTGTTTTCTTGATTTTAGTCATACTCAAATTGTATATTCTAAAAACTAAAATTACGTCCTAAATTCTAGAATCCTAAACCAATTTTGTTTTTTAAATAAATAAAAGCGTGTGAGAAATGTAAAGAAATTTCATACCTTTTTGTCTAAGGGGGCTTAAATTGGCTTAACTCCAAATATCACCCCTTTCGTTCAAAAATCAAAAACTAAGTTAGATTGAAATGGTTTTTACCTTGTTAACTAGAGGCATCATAAGTACTATCATTTATAACATTTTAAGAAACTATTATTCACACCCCTAGAACATAACACTAGAGTTGTTTGACTAGTCTAAACAAAACACAAGTTCATGAAAGTAACTACATATGTGATTAATTAAACCATACATGTCAACCTCAATCTATGTTTTGTGGGGAGTGATGAGAGATTCTACCCAAATTATTGTCATAAACATGACAAGATCTCTTACATGAGAAAAAAGACCTAAATACACAAAAACTACCACCACCTTTACTCAACTTCTTGTCCCTCTTACCACTTTTCTTACTCTTGGTACACTCTTTATAAGCTGCCAAAAAAGGATCATCATCAAGTCCCTTTTTAGAACAAGTTCTATAATAAGGAGGTTGAAAAGCACAAGGAGGAAGTGGAATTTGAAAATCATGACCAAGATTCCTAGGAGTACTTGATCCATCTAATGAACTTGGAGGAGGTGGTAACTTAGCCTTCAAATCCTTCTCTCTTTGAATAATCATATTTTCACCATGAGTACTAAAACTTTCCTTAGAGATACCTGGTTTCTTTTCCCATGAGAATGATATCTTTCTTGCTAGTGCTTGACTCATGATCCTCTTAGAGTTTTAGTTATATGATTCTATTCTATGTAGTACTACTAGCTTAGCCTTTATATATATTTGTTCCACTTTATAATATTCCAAATTAAATTATATAATATCTTAGTGTTGGACAAGCATATAAAACATGAGTGTAGACAATTTGTTAGAAGAAGACAAAGGAGATGGAAAATTGAGGCTATGTTATAATGGTTGACTTGGTCATTTTGCCATTTGGATGAATGGAAAGAAAACAATGATGGAGAGTTGGAATATAAAACAAGACCTTATAATGGATGACTTGGTCTTAAGTCCTCAACCACATACTCTATATCTTCATTAAAATAAGAACCTAACCTAATTTTTTTAAAAAAATAAATTAATCAAACACCACTATATTATTAATAAAAAATAAAAATAATAATAATTAGATAACTAAGATTAAGCTTACATAAATAAAGTTTAGATTCAATTAAGAACAAATTGTTCGAAAAAATTTAAGGTCAAATTAAAGTCAAAACGATCTTATAAATTATCAAAACTTTTTCTCTTACGATAGTCTTTTTTGTGAAAGTGGCATGACTAAAATAAAAAAATATATGAAAAATATATAATTATTAAAATATATTAGTAAATTTTATGTCATTTTCATATAGTGAAGTTTTTTCAATCTTTCACGTCTATTAACTTTGTATTGTATAGACTATAGAAAAGCCTCCATTGTCGTGTATGTAATTTATTCGACAAATCAAAGTTTATATAATTAAATAATTATATTTTGTCAAAGCAGGCCGTATTTTTATGAATAAGAAAATTGGGACATTCTGTTTGAAGTAATGTATATACTCCGTATTATCTAATCAATATAGACAAAATTAAAGGATATTGTTCATATAAGGCTGCACAAAATTTACTATAGTCACTAATTATGTTTTTTCTTCCTTGTTTTATCTTGACCAATCATTTTATATTTTTTATAAAATGTCTTCAATATATAGATGCACCCAAATAAAACAAAATACAAATTATGTAAAATAAAAATTAAAGATCAATTTCAAGATATTATTCTTTAACTTCACTCGTGGAATGCATATACAAAATTTTGGCATTTTTATTTTGGCTAGTCGACTTAAATAATTAGATTATTAGAATGGGATTTTTTTTACATCAAGATGATTAAAATTATTTTAATGTGTAAATTATCTTATTTAGTCATATAAGTTAAAACTATTTTAATGTGTAAACTATATATGTTAGATAATAAAACTTTTCCTTTGGATCCTTCGTCTAATTATTTAAAACTTAGTAGTTCAACATTTAAAAAGGTGAAATTTGCTAATTGTTAAGTGTGAAAGTGAGTGTGCCTGACCAAGGTCTTGAATTTTGATTTTAGAATCGGCCACCACATTGACATGAGGTAAAGAATCATAATAAGACAAATGAGATAAAAAAGAGATCTATTACCTGTCTTATAATAAGAGGCATCAGAATTAAGGACCCACGGACCAAGAGAGGATGTAGAGACAAAGGCTCCATGATTACCAAATAGAGTAACATCGGTATATGATGATGGTGGCAGTCTGCTTTGTATAGAAGGAAATCATTATAATCATCGGTGGGAATAATAACATCGTTGGTGATAGTCGGTTGAGCAAAAGCAGCAACCCGTGGTTGTTGTTATTGTTGTTGCCTTACCTTGGTATGACATTCAGCTTCAATATGATCGTAACGATTGCAATAGTTACAATGAATACCATGGCTTTGACTACCACGTCCTCCGGTTCGTTCACCACAACATGGTAGTGGGAATCAAAAGCAGATGATTTAGTGGGAGATAGAGTAGAAATCAGTTCAAAAGCATAAGGTGTAGCCAAGTGCAACACTTGTTCTATAACTACTTCATAGTTAGGAATAACACATCTGGATAAAATCTAGTTATGAACTGAATCGAGTTCTGGTGGTAGTCTGACAAGTACCATGATCATGAAACACTTACTGCGTTGTTCAACATTAATTGTTGCATCTTTTGTAAAAGGCATTAGGATTATGAAATTTTCCTTCAACTCATCAAGCTTAATTAAATAGACTTGCATATCTATATTCTCTAATTTCAAATAGTTGAGTTTGAAGATGACACTAAAGATTATGGACATCGTTAGAACAAACTTTTTTAGCCTTTTTCCAAACCTCATAGCAAGTGGTAAAGGCTCGGTATTGTACTTGGAGATTAGTTATTATAGAAAACCATAACACAGTGCATCAAGAAGCATCAACTTGTTTTCACTTATCGCGTTTGGCAGCGGGAATATTATCTGATTTTGTGGTTAGGTGATCTTCCTATCCTTGACCGTGAAACCACATCTTGACAACATCAGCCCATATGTTGTAGTTGGATATTCTAGTTAGTTTCTCACACATGATAAGCGAAACCTTAGTAAATGTGACATAATTGGTGTTTCCCATGAGAGTTGATGGATTGAAATGAAAAACTAAGCACAAATTTGAAAATAGGGCAGGACGACGATGACGATGAGCAGCAACGAAAAAGGTCGTCGAATGTGCTGTCACGCGTGGCTGGAGCGGTTATGCGTGAGATTTACGCGTAGGAGCAGAAATGGCGCATGGCAAGGCGGGCGACAAGGAGATCTTGGGGACTGGCCGATTTGGGACAAGAGATTCCAATGATATAGGTATCTCGCCGGAAGGTAGTTTGGAGAGGTGACGCTAATGGCGACAAGGTCGATTTTGGTCGGAAAAATGAAAAAAATTAAATTAGTGGAAGAGAGTGGGTCGACGAACTATAGATACCTTGTTGTAATTGTGTTTCTATGTTTCGAATATGATCACATATGTTGTATATTTATATGCAAATATGGTTATAAACAATAGGAAATATTCTAATTACTATTGTGTGCAAGTGTGAGTTGTTAGTCCCACATTGCTTAGAAAAGTGGAGGTTGATCACTTTATAAGTGAGATGATCCATACACCTATCACCTTAATATTTTGGATGAATATGTGGTGTCTCTTTCACTTGTGTGTTACTCTTGACCCAATGTGGATGCTCCCCGCGATGACCCACCAGTGGTATCAGAGCTGATGGTTCAATTAAGGGACCGACTCCTTGTATCGAAAGTCTTCTTGACAATGTGGTGGTCAGGCGGCGTGTCTCATTATTGTGCCCGCAACATCGTTACAAGTGTATATGGATGAAAGAGCTTTCACTTGAGGGGGAACATAGTGGATGGATTCACACTTAAGGGGGAGATTGTTGTGTGCAAGTGTCAAGCGGGAGCATAATGGATGGACTCACACTTGAGGGGGAGATTGTTTTATGAAAGTGTGAGTTGTTAGTCCCACATTTCTTGGAAAAGTGGAGGTTGAGCACTTTATAAGTGAGACGACCCATACACCTATCACCTTAAGGTTTTGGGTGAATATGTGGTGTCTCTTTCACTTGTGTGTTGCTCTTGACCGAATGTAGATGCTCCCTGCAATGAACCAACAATTACAATTATGACTAATTGAATATCAATCATTACTAATTGACCTCTAACGGATTCTCAACAGTTGCGATGACCATATTTTTGTTCTTTAAAAGTTTTATCGCGTTTTTCCTTTTCAAAAGTAAAATTTAGTTGCGACTTCATTGCTTTCGGGTGATCTCCCTCCTAAGCGTTTTTAGCGCCGCGATACTTGGCAACAACGCCAAAAGCTTATTATGACCGCAAGTGTGCAACTATATCATGTAATAAAATAAATATCTTCCCACAAATACTTTGTTGAGTACTAATTATAATTTTCGTGTTGACTAGCGGAACAAATAATTAGTATAATTATTATAGTAGTATTTTGGAATAATGACTTCTCACAATGATATATCATATTTCTATTCTTTTTTCTATTGTCATAGGTATTAGACGTTATAAATCAGACATCACTTTTTGTAATTTAAGTGTTTTTTTGGAGTAAAAAATTGTACTTCAGATTAATGGTCTTATAATTTTATAATTGACGTATAACAAAGTTGTGTTCTAAACGTGATCTTAAAATTGTTAAAACTATTTTGATGTATCAATCATGTTGTTTCGCCTTATAATTCAAATAATCACATTTATTCTTGTAGTCTTTCACTAAATTATCCAATATTAGGTAGTTGCTCATTTACAACGGTGATATTCGATAAGTTAGATAAACAAACTTCTCATTTATGCCATTCGCATGATTGTGAGATTATGCAAATTGCCCAAATACAATAGTGAATTACAATAAGGCCAAATTAAATCTTTTTGACCAATAACGATAAAAAATAAAGAATTTTATAAATGATCTACTATTGGAATTCCTGTTATCCCAAGATAGGTGATAACTTATACATAATAAAAAAAATAAAGTGAAATAGATAAATTAAAACGTAAGGAAAAATAAATATGTATAAACAATACTTGATATATATCTTCGGCTGAAGTACGACAAGAACAAAAACAAAAGCTAAAAAATATGTTTATAAATTTCTACAATGTCCATACAAAGAGAAGTTACGTGATTAGACAATGATATGAGATATATGGATTTACGTGCTGTTTAAATCTCAAGATTTCATAAATTTTAAACGGTTGCGCAGAAGTTGATGGATAACACGATTGTGTTGTCCATCACACCACAAGTTGATCGTGTTATCTATTGACTAAGTTGTGTGTGCCACAACTTATGAGATTTCTCATAGTTTTCATCTCTACAATATGGTCATGTTGTATAACACTATTTAACAGTGTTGTCTCTTTTTCTCAACTAATTTAACTCTATTTATTATCCTTTAAAAACACATTAACATCTTGTTTTTTTTCTTCTTTAAAACCAAATCAAATAAAAGAACAATATATCACACATTACATATCCATCCAATTAAATCACATTACATACCCATCAAATCATATTTAAATAATGTGCATATTTGATTTAAGATCAAATTAAATTATCAAGAACAATATATCACACATTAATTAGTGTATTAAATCCAAATCTCTCATCTTCTAGACATACACAACTCTATGATTAATAACATCATCAGAGTACTTACAAGACAGAAAATGCATGTACTTTCTAAAGTTAAACCAATTAGAGTCATTATTCTTTTGATCCCTATTTTGCCCTTGAACAATAAAAGAGCTCTTGGTACATTTCTTGTAAGCTTCCGCAATAAAAGGACTATTGGTACATTTCTTGTAAGCTTCAACAAAAGGGTGTTCATCCTTTTGACTTCTACTCTCCATTTTGAAAGAACTAACTCTTAGTAGAGTTCTTTGAACTGCACTAAAATCAAGAGGAATATGTTTTTTCTCATCTCTACGAGGAAAAGTTTTAGATAATGAACATGGAGGAGGTTGAAGCACTAATTTAGTATCATGGTTTGTATCGAGATTTTCATGATTAACTTTGGGAAAACCAGGCTTGTATTCCCATGAGAAAGGAACCTTAATATTCCCTTCATAGTAACTTTCATCATAGTTTATAGTATATTTGTTGTTGATTGGGGTCTTGGTATATTTCATGGTTGCAATATGTTCAAATATTTTCTTTAAGGTTTTTATATACAATCATGATGTGATACTTGGCATATAAAGCTTGTAGTTTAATGTATTGTAAGAAGACAATTTGTGACATATAAATCTTGTTGTGTAATGTATTATAAGAAGACAAAAAAACACATTACATGTACTACAAGAATGCAATTTTTCATAGGTTTCCTATGTAAATATCATGATCATATGTTTATTTATATATAATTTTGGAACTTGTGAACGTAGAACAAGGGACCCTATATGTAGATCATGACACACATGAGTTGAATATGATATAAACTTAGGTAGATTTACATTTTGTGACATGTGTGTTTTTATATGTATTTCGATGTGTAACGTTGGTTTTTTTGGTGAGTGAGTTACGTGAAGAGTGAGATACGGTTCAAATTCTGAAATACAAGAAATGCTAAAAATGGAAAAATATAAAAGTTCAACTAACAATAAATAAAACACATATCTACAAAATACTTTTATGACCACAAGGAGAAAACAAAAAACCATCGTTAAAGAATATCAATATTTAAGCATATCTCATAGGTTGAGTGCTATGAAGATAGAAATCAAAATAAAAAATATAGAATTTCTATTTTAATTAAAAGTAATTCTACCCGATCCAAACCTCGTATCTCAGTCTAAGAACAAATAATGCTCAAAGATACAACTTCAATAAGGTAAAAATATTTTTATAATATTTTGTCATGATGATACCTATTTAATTAAAAACCAAAATAAATAAAAAGACAAGTGCAATTTTGAATTTTTTTTATGATAATTTTTTATTTATGAAATTAGAAAAATATTTAAAAGTGTCTAACAAAATTAAAAATAAGTAATTTAAAAGATTAAGATTTTAAATAAAATATGATATTTTAATAATTTTTTAAATAAAATGAAAATGAAAATAATGTTAGAAACAATAAAAAGGAAAAAAATAAAAAAATAGGAAAAGTGAGATTCAAACTCATACCTCTGTATACTCAAGTTATTACCAATTGTGCTATCTTACTCATTCGAGATAAAATGAAACAAAAATTAATATGATGGTAAAAAAACCCAAACAAAATTGAGATATGACAAGGTGCAACAGATGCACAACGAGCAACACATAAAAAGGGGAGGAGAAGAAAGATTTCGAGGTGTTATTTTTGATCCATCAATGTGTGGATGGATACAACTTTGATATAGCGGCGATTGTGAATCATCGAAGCAAGCATAGGAAATCTTGGAGAAACCGTATGTAGAGGCTAACAAGGCGAAGGTTGTGAGGTTACAAACTCACAAACGTCAACTCGAATTAATTCAAATGGAGAAAAAGAATGTTAGAACAAGATTTGTTCTGATCAATATTCTTAGTTTTGATGATAACAAGGATATGAATTTTGTGTGAGATAATGTGGTACTCTAATACACTGCAATTTCCCTTTTCAGGAAATATATAAAGAGTATGCACAAATCAGCGCTCAGAAGCTTTGACTCAGAAGGTTCAGCATGCAACATCAGAACATGGTCTGGCAAGACATCAGAAGATGGTCAAAGCAGAATCAGAACATGGGTCTATGGAATCATCAGAAGAACTTGAAATTAGAAGCAGAAGCACTGAAGTTCTCATGGTATCACGCTCAGAAGCACTTCAAGGTCAGAAGACAAGAAGATGCTCTGCACCAAGCTGTTTGACTCTGATGATATTCAAACATCGTATACACAAACATCAGATCAGAAGCAAGTACAAGATGGCAGGCTACGCTGACTGACAAAAGGAACGTTAGAATCTATTAAAGGCAACGTCAGTAGACACAGTGTAAACAAGGCTCGAGGTAGTTGACAAAAGAGTGAAACATTAAATGCAATGCTGTACGGAATACGCAAAGCATTAAATGCTCCCAACGGTCATCTTCTCAAGTGCCTATAAATATGAAGTTCTGATGAGAAGCAAGGTTACCAATTCTGAATGAACTTATTCTGAAAAACTTGCTGAAACGCTGTTCAACTCAAAGCTCAGAAACTTCATCTTCATCAAAGCTCACTACATTGCTGTTGTAATATATTAGTGAGATTAATCTTAAACATTAAGAGAAATATCACTGTTGTGATTATAGCTTTTCAGAAGCATTGTAAAACTCTTATTTGATTACATTAATTTGTAAGTAACTAGAGTGATCAAGTGTTGATCAGGATACTCTAGGAAGTCTTAGCTTGTGTCTAAGCAGTTGTAACTAGAGTGATCACGTGGTGGTCAGGATACTCTAGAAAGTCTTAGCTTGTGTCTAAGCATTTGTTCCTGGAGTGATCAGGTTGTGATCAGGATACTCTAGAAGACTTAGTCGTGGGCTAAGTGGAAAACCATTGTAATCTGTTGCGATTAGTGGATTAAATCCTCAGGTGAGGTAAATCACTCCGTGGGGGTGGACTGGAGTAGTTTAGTTAACAACGAACCAGGATAAAAATAACTGTGCAAATTGTTTTTATCGTTCAAGTTTTTTAGACTACACTTATTCAAACCCCCCCCCCCCTTTCTAAGTGTTTTTCTATCCTTCAATTGGCATCAGAGCTCCGGTTCTAAGGTGCAAGCACTTAACCGTGTTTAGAAAAGATTCAGGAAGAGAAAAATGCTTCAGTAAAAGATGGTTGGTGAAATTCCAACAGATCCACCTGCGTCTACATCTGGCTCTGCTGAGCAATACAATGGTAACAATGGTTATACTAGACCACCAGTATTTGATGGTGAAAACTTTGAATACTGGAAAGATAAACTGGAAAGTTACTTTCTTGGTCTAGATGGTGAACTATGGGATCTTCTGATGGATGGTTACAAACATCCAGTGAAAGCTAGTGGCGTAAGGCTTACAAGGCAAGAAATGAATGATGATCAGAAGAAGCTTTTCAAGAATCATCATAAATGTAGAACTGTTTTGCTGAATGCTATCTCTCATGCTGAGTATGAGAAGATATCTAACAGGGAAACAGCCTATGATATATATGAGTCATTGAAAATGACCCATGAAGGTAATGCTCAAGTCAAGGAGACTAAAGCTCTTGCTCTAATCCAGAGATATGAAGCCTTCAAGATGGAGGATGATGAAAACATTGAGAAGATGTTCTCAATATTTCAAACGCTAACTGTTGGATTAAGAGTTCTGGATAAAGGCTACACCAAGGCTGATCATGTAAAGAAGATTATCAGAAGCTTACCCAGAAGATGGGGTCCAATGGTGACTGCATTCAAGATTGCCAAGAATCTGAATGAAGTTTCGTTGGAAGAGTTTATCAGTGCCTTGAGAAGCCATGAAATAGAGCTGGATGCAAACGAGCCTCAGAAGAAAGGTAAGTCTATTGCGTTAAAATCAAATGTTAAAAAATGTACTAACGCTTTTCAGGCTAGAGAAGAAGATCCTGAAGAATCAGAGTCTGAAGAAGAAGATGAACTGTCCATGATCTCCAGAAGGGTAAACCAACTCTGGAAGAGCAAGTAAAGGAAGTTCAAAGGCTTCAGAAGTTCAAAGAGATTTGAACGAGGAGAATCTTCTTGTGACAAAAGATCTGACAAGAAGAAGGCTATCTGCTATGAGTGCAATGAGCCTGGACACTTCAAGAATGAATGTCCAAAACTTCAGAAGGAGAATCCCAAGAAGAAGTTTCATAAGAAGAAAGGTCTTATGGCAACATGGGATGATTCTGAATCAGAATCAGAATCAGACTCTGAAGGAGAGCAAGCCAACTTCGCGCTGATGGCTACAGAAGATGATGGATCAGAATCTACATCAGAATCAGATTCTGAAGAGGTATTTTCTGAACTATCTAGAGAAGAGTTAGTTTCCAGCTTAACAGAACTTCTGGAACTCAAGGCTCATCTTAGTATCAAATACAAAAAGCTGAAGAAGCAGTTTGAATTTGAAACTAAGAAGCTGGAAGTGGAAAATTCTGAACTGAAGGAAAAAGTTTTAAATCTATCCAAAGATAGTGGATCTCCTTCTGAAACAGAAAAATCCATTCCTAGCATGAATCATATTCTGAAAGAATATGACTCGAGCTTCAGAAAGTTCTTATCTAGAAGTATTGGCAGAAGTCATCTTGCTTCTATGATATATGGTGTTTCTGGAAACAGAAGGTTTGGTTTTGGCTATGAGGGTGATACCTCACATAAATTTGAACTTGTTGATGATCTGAAGATCACATACAAGCCATTGTATGATAAGTTCAAATATGGCCATGCACATGATATTAGGCTCACTTCACATGCACAGAGCTTTAACATTGTTCACACCAAGAAGCATGTGACACATCCTAAGAAATATCATGCTGACAAACCTAAAGAATATCATGTTGTTCCTCCTATTAAATATTTTGCTAAACCCAAGTTCAATCAGAACTTGAGGAGAACTAACAAGAAAGGACCCAAGAAATTGTGGGTACCTAAGGAGAAGATAATTTCTGTTGCAGATATCCTTGGCGGCAAAGAGGACAAAAAGCAAAATGTCATGGTACCTGGACTCTGGGTGCTCGCGACACATGACGGGAAGAAGGTCTACATTCCAAGACCTGGTGCTTAAACTAGGTGGAGAAGTCAAGTTTGGAGGAGATCAGAAGGGAAAAATCATTGGCTCTAGAACCATAAGTCTTGGTAACTCTCCTTCCATAACTAATGTACTTCTTGTAGAAGGATTAACGCATAACTTATTGTCCATAAGTCAATTAAGTGACAATGGTTATGATATAATCTTCAATCAAAAGTCTTGCAAGGCTGTAAGTCAGAAGGATGGCTCAATCCTATTTACAGGCAAGAGAAAGAACAACATTTATAAGATTGATATTTCTGATCTTGAGAAGCAGAAGGTGACTTGTCTTATGTCTGTTTCTGAGGAGCAATGGGTCTGGCACAGAAGATTAGGACATGCTAGTTTGAGAAAGATTTCTCAGATTAACAAACTAAATCTGGTCAGAGGACTCCCAAATCTGAAATACAAATCAGATGCTCTTTGTGAAGCATGTCAGAAGGGAAAGTTCTCCAAACCTGCATTCAAGTCTAAGAATGTTGTGTCTACCTCAAGGCCGTTAGAACTCTTGCACATTGATTTGTTTGGCCCAGTCAAAACAGCATCTGTCAGAGGAAAGAAATATGGATTAGTCATCGTAGATGATTATAGCCGCTGGACATGGGTAAAGTTCTTAAAACACAAGGATGAGTCTCATTCAGTGTTCTTTGAATTCTGCACTCAGATCCAATCTGAGAAAGAGTGCAATATCATAAAGGTTAGAAGTGATCATGGTGGTGAATTTGAGAACAAATTCTTTGAGGAGTTCTTCAAAGAAAATGGCATTGCCCATGATTTCTCTTGTCCTAAAACTCCACAGCAAAATGGAGTTGTAGAGCGAAAGAATAGGACTCTACAAGAAATGGTCAGAACCATGATCAATGAAACCAATATGGCTAAGCATTTCTGGGCAGAAGCAATAAACACTGCGTGTTATATTCAGAATAGAATCTCTATCAGACCTATTCTAAATAAGACTCCTTATGAATTGTGGAAGAACAGAAAGCCCAACATTTCATACTTCCATCCTTTTGGATGTGTATGTTTTATTCTGAACACTAAAGATCATCTTGGTAAGTTTGATTCTAAAGCACAAAAGTGTTTCTTTCTTGGATATTCCGAACGCTCTAAAGGTTACAGAGTATACAATATTGAAACATTGATTGTAGAAGAATCAATCAATATCAGGTTTGATGATAAGCTTGGTCTTGAAAAACCAAAGCAGTTTGAGAATTTTGCAGATATAGATATTGATATATCAGAAGCTGTAGAACCAAGAAGCAAAGCTGCAGAAGCTGGCAGTCTCAGAAGCAATGGATCAGAAGATCAAGTTGCTGCATCTTTAGAGAATCTCAGGATTTCTGAAGAGCCAACAGTCAGAAGATCACCTAGACTTGCTTCAGCTCATTCAGAAGATGTGATTCTTGGGAAGAAAGATGATCCTATCAGAACAAGATCATTTCTAAAGAATAACAATCAGAAGCAGTGATCAAAATCAGAAGGCGTAAAGTCTATTCAGAAAAATACAGCTGTCATCTATTTTCGGATGGTGAACGCGTGTCTGTACGGTTAGTAAAAAGCGTGCAGTTGAAAAGACGCCGATCTAGGTAACTGTGTTAAATCATTTCTTTTACCACGTTCTCTCACCTAACGTCATTCATCATTTAATGCAATTGATTTCCTTTGATTCTGTAACTGTTCATTCTCAATTTTTTTTTTTAAATCCGTCTCTATAAATTCTTTTCAAATTATATTGTTTATCCTTTTCGCTCCCATTCTCTCCTTCTTCTTGCATTTTTTAAAAAACCCTAAACAAAAACCCAGAATTTAATCTTCTTATTTGTTCGTTCTGCTTCAATGGCTGCTTCTTCATCTCAAAATGTTGGTTCAGCTGCTCCTCTCCATATTCAAGAAGAAGAAGATCAGCAACTCACTCCGGTTGTTGCGTACTCCATTCCTAAGGATGAATTGGAAGTTCTATGTGAACTCATGGTTGATTTTGATAACATTGAAGAACACAAATATCATCTTAAAGAAGAAATCATCTTTCAAGGATGGACTTCACTGTTCGCTGAGTTCTATGGACCAGTCTATCCATATCTTGTCAAGGAATTCTGGGTGCATGCAGTTGTCGCTCCTAAATCCATCTTGTCTTTCGTCAAGGGAAAGTTTGTGGTAGTAACCGAGGACATTCTAAGAATGATGTTTGATCTGAGAAACGCCGAGGGGGGCTTTTGAAATTGATCAAAGGGCTGACTGGCAAGTTGTGTTGTCTACTCTCTACACCAACACAAATAAAACAAAGCATGTCAAGGACATGAGACACCTCTACAAAATCTGGACCAAGATTCTTCTTGGGTGTTTCTATCACAGGAAGAGTACGCATGCTGCAGACTTCGTCAGCAATGAGCAAAAATACATTCTGTATTGCATTGCCACTAAGAAGAAGGTTGATTCTATCTACATTATCTTCAACCATATGTGGAAGGCTGTGAGGGATTCCAGAAATGCCTTCAGAGAAAAAAGTTGTATCACTATTCCTTTTGGTAGAATCATCACAAATCTTCTGGTTCATTCCAAGATTGTTGAGAACATAGAAAGTGAAGGTATTATCAAAGACCTTGCTGTCACCTCTGGGAGTTGCCTGAATGCTCTCACTTTAAAGAAGATGAAGGTGATTGATACTATCATCAAAACTCCCCAACCTCTTGCTGGAACAAGAATCAGAAGAGAACCCGTTCTAGCTAAATTTGAAACCTTCTTCAATAGTGAGGTACCAGGAGTCAGAACTAGGTATCTGAAGTCACTAAAAGAAGATGAAGGTGTTAAAGGTCAAGAGAAAGGTGCTCCTGCTAAAGTAAACCGCAAGAAGGAAGGAAGGACCAAAAGAAAATTTGATCATCCTTCTGTTAATCAGGTGAAGGTAGTTCAGAAAGTTGCTGCTACCACTGTGAAAGAAGTGGTTCCAGAAGAAGTCATTGCAAAGGTTGTTAAGGCTGTCTCAGTTGATTTTGAGAAAAATAAGAAGGAGGCTGAGAAGAAGAAGAAGAAGAAGTCAAATAACAATGCTGAGATTGTTGAAGTTGTTGAGAAGGAGAAAACCAGAAAAAGGAAGCTGATAATTCAAGACTCCGATGAAGAAAATGATGTTCAAGAGGCTGTGAATCAGCAGGAAGTTCTGGCGAGCGTCAGGAGGAAAGAGATCTCTAGCGGCAAAACAAAGGTTGTTGAAAAGCCGAAGGATAAGAAGCAGAAGAAACTTGAGGCTGTGGCCAAAGCTATTCAGAAATCATCCAAAGATATACGTATTTTTGACACTGATTCTACTCCTGTTGGTATTTCAGAAGTTGCACCAATAGCGGTTGCCCCTAGCCCTGAACCAGAAAAAGCCCCATCAGAATCACCTATAAATGTCCATGTTCTTACACCTCCATTTTCTCCTGTAACCATTCCTTCTTCTCCACCCTCCATCAATCCTGTTTTGGATATACCACCCCTTCAAACTCTCTTTCCACCTCACACGAATATCTCCATCTCTCAACCTCCTCCCCATGCCAACTTTGAACACATTCCTTCCACCTCTCAAAATAACCATAGTGGTTCTAATCTTCCAACCTCTGCATCACATGAGCAACTGTTCCGTGACTGCAACTACACTCCAAAGCCTCGTCCTGAAGCTGAACTGGTTGTGTTAGAGTCCGATAATGAAGCAGAATCTTCTTATAGGTTGGATAGAGAACCTCAACCTTATTTCATCCCCAACCCTGCCTTTTCAAAAACCAAAATAAAATCCCGCCTTGTCTACCCTATTGGTGTAATTTTTGAAAAGGTAAAGAGGAATCTCAGAAGTATCTTTGATACCCTCAGAATTGCTGAAAGTTCTGGCTTGAATGACGTCGCTATGAGGAAGTTCTGGAGGATCTTACGCAGAGAATCAGATGCTCTGTTTTTAGAACTTCAGGAAGCCCGTGTAGAAGCTGCTCCACGGCCTCGTGGAATTCTGAGAAGTTATGAAGATTTCTGGTTTGCTCGTCTCGCAGGGAGATATACCTTGGAAGAGAAGCAGTTTGTGGATGAAATGGAGGAAGCAAGACTGGCTGCTGCATTGGAAGCTAACCCTTGCAGGGAGATTGTGGTCTGGATACCTCAATATCCTGTTCTGCTTGGGGATTTCAAGACTCTCTTTGACTTTTTGAGGGAAAACCCTTCTAAGAAAGACCCAAGCTTGGTCATTCCAGAAGTTGTTAACCCACCAGAAATTGAAGGTCCTTCTGCCCCTAGGAATCTAGCTGCCATTCTTCAGGCACTTGAGAATGGAGATTCTGAGATTCCGGCTGCAGAATATGAAGATGCTTCTATGAATGAAGCAGATGTAGAAGATCATGCTGCTGAAACAGTTCCTGATAAGGAAAACCCTGCAAATGATCTATCAATGGAAGCTACAGATCACAATGTCATCCCTGTGGATAGAAGCTGTGAAGCTTCTTCTGATGAACCTTCCCGTCTTGCAAGGACTCTGGAAGTTCTTCAGAAGAACCAGGATGAGCAAAGCTCAATCAATGCTGAGTTTAGAGCTTTCATAGAAAAGCAGAATGAGCACAACAATGGGGTTCAAGATATGCTGGCCAAGATCTTGTCGAGGCTAGGGTCATCTTAGATTGAGTCTTAGTTGTTTTGTTTTCGTTTTTTGCTTTGCTGCATCTGTTTTGTGCATCTTCTCTTGCTTATTCTCTTGTACTTCTGTACTTCTTGTACTTCTTTACTTCTGTCTTTTTGAGCTTCAATGAAAATTATCTTTTTCTTCCATGCGTTTCCTTTTGAATCTTTTATGTTTTTGATGCTATGACAAAAAGGGGGAGAATATGTGATAAATGATTTGATTTAATCAGTTGCTTTACTAACAGAACTTGCAAAGTTCTATGCTTTAAGTTGTGTTGTTGCAGGAATTGAAGATTCTCTTTAAAGATCAACATAAGAAGCAACAAGATGAATCAAGTTCTTGGATTCTTGAAGCAAGCTGAGTGCTATGAAGCTTCAGGATCAGAAGCAAGAAGGAAGAATGTTCAGATATTCTGATGATAGAATATGATCTGAAACATTATGTCTATTTGTTCTGATACATTTTATATGGATCTGATACATTTTATATGGCTCTGATACATCTTATGTGTTCTGAAACATATTCTATGTTCTAACTCATTCATGCTGACTTTTGTCGTTTAGTGTTGTTCTGTAACATTTCAGGATGTAGAGATGCTCTGATGATGCTCTGGTACATTCAACAATGTTCTGATACAATCTAGCATGAAGTGATGTAAGAAGAAATTCAAGCTCTGAAGCTGTCCTAATGGAAGCAAGAATCAGAAGCTGTGAATGTTCTGAAGATCAAAGAAATTCAAGTTCTGAAGCTGTCCGATGGAAGCAGGAATCAGAAGCTGTGGATGTTCTGAAAATCTAAAGAAATTCAAGTTCTGAAGCTGTCCGATGGGAGCAGGAATCAGAAGCTGTGGATGTTCTGAAGATCTAAAGAAATTCAAGTTCTGAAGCTGTCCGATGGAAGTAGGAATCAGAAGCTGTGAATGTTCTGAAGATCAAGCAAATGTGAACGTCTCTACTGAAATACTCAGGGAAGTCTTTTATTTATAAAATTCTTCTTGTATTAATTTCAGGGGGAGATTATTCATCTCAGGGGGAGATTGTTAATCTCAGGGGGAGACATATTCACATGCTTATACTTTAGCTGTGTAATTGTCTTTAGCCGTCTGCTCTTTCTGATCGCAAATTCATATCATTTATATATGTTTTTGTCATCATCAAAAAGGGGGAGATTGTTAGAACAAGATTTGTTCTGATCAATATTATTAGTTTTGATGATAACAAGGATATGAATTTTGTGTGAGATAATGTGGTACTCTAATACACTGCAATTTCCCTTTTCATGAAATATATAAAGAGTATGCACAAATCAGCGCTCAGAAGCTTTGACTCAGAAGGTTCAGCATGCAACATCAGAACATGGTCTGGCAAGACATCAGAAGATGGTCAAAGCAGAATCAGAACATGGGTCTATGGAAGCATCAGAAGAACTTGAGATCAGAAGCAGAAGCAATGAAGTTCTCATGGTATCATGCTCAGAAGCACTTCAAGGTCAGAAGACAAGAAGATGCTCTGCACCAAGCTGTTTGACTCTGATGATATTCAAACGTCGTATACACAAACATCAGATCAGAAGCAAGTACAAGATGGCAGGCTACGCTGACTGACAAAAGGAACGTTAGAAGCTATTAAAGGCAACGTCAGTAGACACAGCGTAAACAAGGCTCGAGGTAGTTGACAAAAGATTGAAACATTAAATGCAATGTTGTACGGAATACGCAAAGCATTAAATGCTCCCAACGGTCATCTTCTCAAGTGCCTATAAATATGAAGTTCTGATGAGAAGCAAGGTTACCAATTTTGAACGAACTTATTCTGAAAAACTTGCTGAAACGCTATTCAACTCAAAGCTCAGAAACTTCATCTTCATCAAAGCTCACTACATTGCTGTTGTAATATATTAGTGAGATTAAGCTTAAACATTAAGAGAAATATCACTGTTGTGATTATAGCTTTTCAGAAGCATTGTAAAACTCTTATTTGATTACATTAATTTGTAAGTAACTAGAGTGATCAAGTGTTGATCAGGATACTCTAGGAAGTCTTAGCTTGTGTCTAAGCAGTTGTAACTAGAGTGATCACGTGGTGGTCAGGATACTCTAGAAAGTCTTAGCTTGTGTCTAAGCATTTGTTCCTGGAGTGATCAGGTTGTGATCAGGATACTCTAGAAGACTTAGTCGTGGGCTAAGTGGAAAACCATTGTAATCTGTTACGATTAGTGGATTAAATCCTCAGGTGAGGTAAATCACTCCGTGGGGGTGGACTGGAGTAGTTTAGTTAACAACGAACCAGGATAAAAATAACTGTGCAAATTGTTTTTATCGTTCAAGTTTTTTAGACTACACTTATTCAACCCCCCCCCCCTTTCTAAGTGTTTTTCTATCCTTCAAAGAAGACAATCAACGATTTCACAACGAGAATTACTCGGCTGGTGAACCAATTAAAGTCATGTGGAGAAACATTTGCGGATCAGTATGTTTTCGCGAAAATCCTGCATCCTTTAGCGCCAAGATTTGACAATATGGTCGTAGTGATTAAGGAATCGAATGATCTTACGACAATGAGCAAAAGGGAGCTGCAAAATTCTCTTGAGGCTCATGAACCAAGGATAGAGGAGAGAAATTCTAATAAGACAAAGGCAGAGATCTCTTTGCAAGCTCGTTTCAATGAGAAAGACAAAAAATTAAAAGGAAAATTGCACATGAGGAGTAAAGGGAATTTTTATAATTTTGGTGGAAGAGAATCCCAAAATTCAAAGAATTCAACTTATTAAAAGGGTGAAAGCAGTTTCAACAAAAATGGTGGTCAAGGAAACTTTAGAGGTGAATTGAGAAAGATTGACAAGAGCAAGATACAATGTTTTGTTTGTCAAAAGTTCAGGCATTTTGCAAGTTAGTGCGGGATACTCTTAAGTTGATATATGGAGGCTCTCTAAGTATTTAACAATAAAAGATAAACACATGAGGCGAAAAAGATGAAGATACCATTCATAGATGTTTTTCAAAGCTTAGAAATATTGAAGATTATGTTGGAATTTGTATTACCAACAAATATCTAAGAATTAAGAATTGAGAATTTAATCCAACTCTTAGATCAAAAGATGAGAGCCTTCATGAATTTCAGGAAAAATCAAGAAAGAAGGAAATTGTAGAGAAATTGAACGAACTAGTTCAATTACTCAAAGATGAAGGAATACAAACTAAAGAATCATCAACTTCATCATACTCCTATATTACAACTCATTACCAATCTTTTGAAAGAACATACTTAGTAGTTGAAAGTTCCTCAGAAGATTCAACATCAAATGAAGGATACTTTGTTTAAGTAATGACAAAGAAGAAGAAAATTCTTCAATACTCGAACGAAGAAGAGAAGGAGAGACAACAACCTTAAGAAGAAGTATGAAAGAATTTTCTTCCAACAAAGAATGTGAAATATGCTTAAAGACATCCTACGAAGGAGATACTATTCCAGGTATCAAACCATCTTATGCACAACTATTGAGAATGAGTGGTCAATTAGTGAAAGAAAATGATAAACTGGGAGAACGTACCCCATGTCTTAAGGAATCACTAAGATATCTTAAGGAAATAAATGATTCCATCAAGATAGAAATAACTAAACTTAGAAAGTCAAAAGAACAATGTAAGTGGTGAAACTCTCTTATAGAAGAAGTATGTGATTTACGTGAAACCTCAAGAAAATTCTCCCATGGGAGAGAGGAGCTTGACCTAATTTTATCAAGTCAAATATTTTCCATAAATAAGAATGTATTAGGACTTTAAAAATATAGAAAACCTATGAAATCTATATATCATAAGGAAAAGAAACATCCACTCTATAAGTGCACACACTATAAAAGAATAGGACATTTAAAACCTTTTTGTTTAAGTAAAGTTTAAAAGATCTAAAGACAACAACCTTAGATCTTCCGTGTCTAATGCACTTGGGCCAGGAAGATATGGGCACCAAAGGTGAAACCTTGGCGTTTACATGAATGCTTTGTAGCTTGGAGATTTGACGATTATTGATGAATTTGTGCAAAGCAATATATACTTCCAAAGTATACAATATTTATGAAGTCTCCTAATCTGAGGATGAACCGTGATGGCAAAATGCCAAGCATTATGATCAAAGCAATTTGTTTTAGAATATTTGAAAGTTTATGATCCTTAGTGATCAATTAAATGGATATGTTTGTAATGGACTTATTCATTTTGTAGTTTTTACCAACTCTCGCATCCAACGATGTGTAAAGAAGGATACACCATAGTATTTTTGGTGTTTCCCTTTTATGTAAATATTTATCAAGAATACTTGATAAAAGAGGTATACATTATTTTAAGGTCGTAAGTAATTAGAAAACTCTAATTAAACCCTTAAAATTATGAATTTAATTTTGCTCATCTAAATAAATTATTTTCCTAACCCATAAGATGAGTTTTGTAGTGTTTTATAGCAAAGTGATAAATCCAACCCAAAGTCCAACATGCACTAAGGAGGCTAAACTACACAAGTCCAATCGGTTGACACGTTATGACAAGCGATTAGAAAAGTTTGAGACGGAAATTTTCAAATCAAATTAAAGTCTAACTCGTGCCTCAAGCAAATTAAATTTCAATATTAATGAAAATTGCACAAAATTCTGAAAATTTTTACTATCTAATAGATTAGATATCTTAGCCAATCGATTAGCACACCTAAAATGGAAAGATCCCTCATGGATTTCTACTAAGAAACCCACTTTCCTTCAACATTAACAATTCAGTTTCTAACTGCCAATTTAAAAGACACAATATGATGAATGATCAATTCTAAATCCATATGAATATCTAATATCTGAGAGGGTTTTATGAAACTAGTTCAACATTTTGTCCAATTGGAAGAGCAAAAGACTAGTTGAATGCATTTCAAAGTGGTACCATTCATTTTTTTATATGAGCTAGGAAGAAAAGTTTTTGAAGTGGTTCCATCCAACTGAAAGTTCGTGGATTAAATTGTATGCATTAAATTTTTTTAACAAAGTGATGTTGAATCTCTCCATGACTCATGGGAGAAATTCAAATTGACGTTAAAGAGATGTTCTTCGCATGGTTTGGATGATAACACAAGTATAATATTTTATACAAAATTTTAGAGATAATACTCATTATTAATTTCTCAGTTAGAGGCATTATTGTTGAACATGAGACTTCGAATATAAGAGGAGAAATAAATTACATGGATTTAAAAAACCCATTTACAATTTTTTTTTTAATATTGTCCTCCAATTATAAGTCGCTTTATAATTTTAATGTGTTATTAATAAAAAAATTCTTCAATACTCTCTACTACCATATTTATTCCTCTCTTTTCTTTCAATTTTTTAATTTCCTTTTTCTATAAAATTAATGAAAAGCAACATAGTAAAACCATGCCTTATTTTTCTCTCATAAAAAAGTTAATTACATTCCTTAATTTATCCAAAATGTCCAAACTACTTATAAAAGTGATACCTATAGTATTAATATTTTAAAATTTTAAAATGAAATTCATTGTTAGTTTTTCACTTTCTAGTATAAAAGTCAACTTGTTTTTATCCAATCAATAAAAAGTTTCAATGAGATACTTTATGATAGTCAAAATAGAATTAATAGAATTTTGGGGAGTGGAAATTCTAGGTGGGATAACAAGTATAAATTCATCTGAATAATTTAGGTGGCTTCCCCTCTAAACCAAATCCACATTCAACCACCAAAATCTACCCTTCTAAATATCAATAAATTCACTTCCTTTGAATAAACTCATTAATCAAAACCATAACAATACAAATTCTAACAAAACTAGGGTCCACATAACCCTTTCATCAAATGCATCAAACAACAACAAATTTTTTTTCTCAATTAAACAAGAAATTCAGACAGAAGAATTGAACCTTGAAAACAAAAAACCATAAAATCTCTATCTTCATTAATTAATTTTCAAAAAGGACAAAACAAAACTGTGTTTGTTGGTTGCATTTGCATTAACTTTCATTACCCTTTTTCCATGTGCACACCATGAGTCCCACAAATTACAACAACTTATGCAAAAAAAAAAAATCAGAAAATGAGTCCCCACTTTTCATACAACAACAACAAAAATCTTTGCCAAATCACTCCCAACATCATCACATGAAAAAAACATCATAAACAAAAGTCAACTAAACCAAACCAAACACCTAACATATCCAAATCATGTTGGTATGGTATTGGTAAAGAAAGTAATTAACAACTTTAATAACAACAAAATAAAACAAAACAAAAAAAGAAACATGTTTTTCCAAATTCCAACCAACATAAATAAACCATATATATAATAATATCATATATTAAAAACAAAGTTCTTTTTGTTCTTCTCTTCTTCATGAGTTCTTCATTGTTTTGATCTTCCTTTAAGGAGTAAAGGAAGTGTTATTATTACCAAGAGTTGATCCTAGATGATCATTGCACAAACTTGCTCCTTCTTGAGTTGTTTTGTTGTTTTCGGCCCTTGGAGAGCTTCCGGCACTACTATTGGAAAGTGATCCAAATGCGGTTTTTTGAAGTACGCCGGTTGGTGATGATCCCATTGGTGGACTATTGTGATTGTCCCAACCATCTGTCATGAGATTTAGAGCCGACGAGTTGTTGTTGTTGATGTTGTTACCGCCGTAATGATCATCGCTTGCGTTGCAAGCAATGTTGCTAAGATGAAGTACTTCGCCGAGTGGACCGCCCATTGAACTCTCCCAAGTTATTGGAATCCAATTAGCTTGCCTTGTGGTGGGATGATTAGTACTAGGGTTTGATGATTCATTGTTATTGAGAGTACTACTTCCGACGCCTAACCCCATTTGAATAGGGTCGATTTCCCTTGAGAGCCTAAGAGGCGAAAGTGTGAGTTTTTCATTGGTGGCCGAAGAAGGGAACGACATGAAATCCGAGGCAGTCATTGGTGTTGAGATTGAAAGCTGTGTCCTATCTGACTGCATGTCAAGTTCCGGCCAAGAAAAACCACTCGAGCGGTTATGATGATTGTGGTGATCAGAGTGAGTTTTGGGAAAGTCGTCGATGAAATGCCTAAGGGAATTTTGAGAGCCCGTGTCACGGTTTGTAGGGTTCTGTGATGACGAACCAAAGGTTCTAGGACCAAGCAAGGTAGTGGTTTTCTGTGAAGGGTTAAGCAGGGAATCGGAAGTAACAAACCCGAATTCATTGTTCCTTGAGGATTCATCATAAGGAAGGTGTGGTTTCTGAATCATGAAGGAATTATCATCCTTTGGTTTCAACTCAAGGGTGGGTGGCAGCATCGGTAGTGCCGAACCGTCCTGCATCCTCTCACTATTGCTGTTATTCTCTTTGCTATTCATGAACATCCTGCAAGCAACATGATACAAAATACTTTAGAATCACAACCAACTACGATCGATGCAAAATCAGTGGCGGAAATAGAGCCGTAAAAAAATGACCGATAACAAATCACACTATAAAACTACGAAACAATAGTTATCTAAACCTGTTGATGGTGTTGGCAGCAGAAGAAGCGTTATCTTGTCCAATAAGGCTGTTCATATTCTTGGAATGTTCCTGATGTGCAAACGAAAGAGTGTTGGTAGCGTTGTTGTTGCCGCCGGGAACAACAATAGACGAAGAAGGAGAAGCGGCAACATTGATCTGCTTCGACGGACCACTTGGAGTAGTAATGGTAGAAGTAACATTAGTAGTAGCTGTATTTGTGGTTCCACCAGTGGTGAGAGCCTGGCCCGATTGGCCTTCCACAGGCTTTCTTGAACGATGGCGTCCTCTGTTCATATGCCTTTCGCAATACTTTTGATCGACAACGGCATCTCTTGAGCATCGCCATTTCTTTCCATCTGTTCGTCTACACCTTCCTGGTTCCGGATCGGTGTTGTTCGAGTATCCCAGATGGAATCCTCCCCATCCCACTGCATCTTCATCAAACAATACACAACAAACAAATCAGCCCAATTTCACACTCCACCGCCTCACAAAACGAGACGTGTTTTCAAACCAACGACGAATTAACAACATCAAAGCATACAAAACCATAGAAACAAACAAATCACTAATCACTTTTCCATATTTAGGATTATTCGAGTGTAGCACGCGATGATTCAAACCGCGGTTTGTCGAACTCTATGAGACAAACCACTTTACACAACTCTTACATATATCAAATAGTCCCTAACTTCAAACATATGTAACATTCAAAGACGAAACTGGCGACAAAGTTCGATATACTCAAATCTAATTCAACTTTTTCATCATTAATCAAGCAAGAAAAGGTACAAAAACAATACATACATGCATTAGGTCTGAGGAGTGCAGTTGAGAAGGTACTTAAGCCAGCAGAATCAAGAGCTTTTCTGATAGGAATAAGCAAATGATGAGGCACAGCAACATTTGCAGTAATATACTTATAGATCAAAGCTTGATGTTCAAGTTCCATCCATTGAGAAGGTGTGAATGGTCCTCTAACACCATTAAAACCTCCATGCATGCTTCCAGAACCATAGCCTGTTCAACAACAAAAAAAGTTGCTTCAGTTCAGAACTCATAGAAAACCAAACCAAAACCACATAGATTTTCTTAGATTTTGAAGAAATAATAACAGTCAACTCTCCACTTTTTTTTTCATATATAGAAAAGGAAAAGTACATAATAGAACCAATAAAATTTTCTTGTTCCTATATACTATATCTCATAAAATTTTCTTCTTTAGTACCCTATAAAATACTGTGCAAATTTTTACCAAAAACCCATCTCACTAAAACAGGAACAAGATAAGAATTTCACATTAAAAAAATTCACTTTTTTCTTGACAAGACTTAAAAAAATGAGACCACTCAAAAAATATTTCCATGAAAAGACCTTTAACAACCTTATAGTTTTAGCTCCCCACAATGGATACCATATCCAAAAACACAACAGGAAAAAAATATATATAAAAAAAAAAAAAACAACCTTAAAAATTAGTACCTGTGTTTCTGTTGTAAGTAGACATTGGATTATGATGTTGATTATGATGTTGGTGATGATAAGCATAAGACAATGTAGGGGTATTTTTGTCAAGTAAAAAAGATTCTGATTTTGGATTAGGAGTTGAGAAACTAAGCATTTGTTGTTGGTGTTGAGCATCAGAGAAAAGAGTGGTAACATTAGATCTCAAAAGTGAGGAGTTAGGAGAAGGAGAAGTGCAAGAGTTTCTTTGTTGTTGATCAGTTTTGGCAAGCTTGAAAGTTCTTAGCAACTCATCTTCAGTACATGTTCCAGATCTCTCTTGTTTGAGTAAACCAGATCCATTGAACCATTTGGTTTTTTGGTCAGGATCTGAAGTGACTAAACCATCTAAACTCATTACACCAAGATCCATTTAGGAGAGAGAAAGAGAAACAAAAAAAGAACAGGAAAGTGGACAAGGTTTAAGGTAAGGAAATGAGGTTGTGTGTTATGTTATTATACCATGACATGAGAGATAGTACAGAAGAAGAAGTGTTTGGAAAAAGAAGGCACATCTCATAAGAGAGAGAGGAGAGAGAGAGTTTGAAAGGTTAAAGGTGAGAAGTGAAACAAGAAACCGGAATGGTTTTTGTTTTGGGAGTTGATGTCTTTGCAAAGATAAAATAATTGGAGAGATAGGAAAGAGGTTGTGGGGAGAGAAGGAAACTGGCTGGACTTGGTTTTTATCAAGCTTTTCATGACTATATATATATATATATATATATATATATATATATATATATATATATATATATATATATATATATATATATATATATGGATTTTTTAAGAAAAATTATTAAATGTTTTAAATTAAAGTTTATTTTTAAAATGTTTTACGCCCTCTTTTATAAAATGAGTATCGTTTAAGATTTTTGTATTCAGATTACCGATTGTAATAATAGTGTTATAAATTATTGTATTTTTATTATATTAACTTTATTAAAATTTTGAAAATGGCGTACAAAATAATAATTAAAAGACAAAATTGAAAAATAGCCATCATTTTTATTTTAAAAATTAAAATAACATTCATTTTAAAACAAGTTTTTTTTCTTTAAAACTATACTCACTTTAAAACGAAAAGAGTATATTATAATATGAAATTTTCAATGCATGACATGTTTCTAATTTTTTAAATACTTAAAAATAAATAAATCTATATACGGGATTGATAAGAAGATTTTAACGATGTCAATTAATTATAATTGTTAAATTATTATTTTTATTTAATTATAATTATATATTTTTATAAATTATATATTTGATGTAATTTGGCAACAATGTAAATTTTGACAATATGTATAACAATTAAGTTTAAGAAATAATTTATTTATTTCAATTTAATATATATTATTTGTTAATAAAATATAGTAAATTGTGTGTAATTATCTTTTTTGGTAAAAAAAAAAATAGAACATTGAATAGAATCGATTTAAGTCAATTTTGTATTTTAGATAATTCTAACAATAGCCTCTATATGATCATTTTGTCTTGTATTTTAGAAAAATGTGGTCCAATATTTATACATATGTGAATAAAAATATAACAACTCATGTGTATTTTATGATTCTATAAAATTATTTTTATGAAATTTTATATAATTGACTTTAAGATGATTTGCATTGATACGAAAAGACATTCTAATAAATATTTTATTTTTAAAAAAATGCCTTCAAATAAGAACTTTTAAAAAAAGAAAAAAAAAAGAAGTTGTGTATAAAATAAATAAAATAAAAGTAATTAAGGACTAAATATATTTATTCCTTTTAATTTTAGGTAACGAATCGATTACGACATTTTCTTAAAAGATATAGTTACATAATTTTTATTATTTAATACTTCAAATTTTAATTTATTAAAAGATTTTTTTGGTAGAAAATTTGTTATAGGATTTTTTTTTAATTAAAGATTCTAACACATAGTAATTCATTCCTTTGTATAATTATCATGTAACAGTTTTAATTGGGGACAAAAAACATTTAGAGTGTTGATAATAGAATCCATATTTAGAAAAGTATAAATTATGGTAGGTTTATTTTTGAGTTAGTGTCTCATTTATTGAAGAGGTGTATAGTTGGAATGAGAGGAACATGAATGTCTTTTACTGTAAGAGCCTCTCGACAACCTTTGTTCTTTTTTTCAATTTCACTAAATTTTAAATTCTTCTTTCACTTATTTCTTCATCAATTATTTCAAACAATCATAAATACTCCATCACCATTAAAATATAAGCACAATAATTTATACTTCATCCATCCTTTTCCAATTAATTGTGATTTAATTAATAAGTTTATACAGACTAAAAGAATTCTATAAATGAAAATGACTAACATTAAGTAGTATTTTTAGCAAAAGATTATTATTTGTATTGAATTCTATTTAGTATAAATGGAAAAAAAATTAAAAAAAAGATTGACTTGAAGATAAATCAAGTAATGCTACCTCTATTTTTTATTAAGATATATAATTATTTTTGTATGAAAATTATAAATAATTTTATAAAATTCACTTTTATTAATAGAAAAATAATAAACATTTATAATATAATAGAAAAATAATATTAGTAACTTTTAAATATTTTAAAACAATGTATAATTCAATCTTTTAAAATAACTTATAATTAAAAACAGATAGAATATTAATTATACAGTCAATTTTTATAAAAAAAAAATGTTGTATAAAAATTGAAAAAACATAGTATTTAACAACATTTTATTTATAGTAATATATTAGTTATTTTGAGATGGTGAGAGTGCTTTTTTTTTTTAAATAAAACACAAAAACATAAAAAAAAATCCATACAGAGCGTCTCGTACCCAATGAAATTAATATTTGTTTATAACTTAATATTTTTTACATTTTTTAATTATTTGTTTGGAGCACGGGTGAAGACCAATTTCTCGTTCACCATTTTTTATTCATGATGAACTTGATCTCGAGAAACGCGCATCGTGAGATGAAAAAAAATCCTTTTGTTGTAGGGCATTTTCAACACACAAAAAAAACTGCAGAACTGAGAAATTGTCTTCCACTAACTTTGCTTACTCTATGGATAGATCAAGGTTTTCAGGACACATGTTCCAAATAACTTCCTGAGCATTCTTCCAACTTTTCGAGCCTCATTTAGAGACAACTTCAATTACTTCACCTTATTGCGAGAATATTCCGACTTCTAATTCGCCTCTAAAAGAGAGAGCTCAGTTGTGGATAGCATCGATCGGGTGGATGTTAAAGCTTTGTCTTTCTCTTCATCTATTGCCCTCGTGATTGCATCCTCTTAGCCAATAAGTGAGAGTATCTAAAATATTTCACTACAATCTTTATCTCTCTCAGCAAATCAGTTATCCTTGTAATCTCGTTCAAATATCGATCTTGCTATATAGTAATAGTGTTGCAATATTCCTAAAGCACTTTTTCTCTTCTAAAGATGGTCAAGCAAGAAAACATATCCCCTTACTATCATACATTTGTGGACAAGGACATGCTAAAAATAAATGTGGTAATGTACCAGTGGTCGACGATTGGCTTACGCCAAGGTCGAATCTCCATATATGGAGGGCTCCAACAACATGTATGGTGACAAGACTCCTTCCAATTACGAGCGGCAACGAGCGTAGAACGCCATCTGCCACAACTCGGTTTAGAGAAGCCCATAATTCAACTTTGACTAGGCATGAAGGTTAACCGCGGCCAGCCCGACAAAGGACCTCTTAAGCGTGATTCCTCTAGTAGTCTACCTGACATCAACAATCGTATGCAAGAGGTAACCCGAAGCGTCCTCTTCATCTGAAGCATTGTGTTATAGCCTTTTACCTTTTATGCAAATCAAATATCAATTAAGACAAAATAATTATAACTATCTAAGCAGAGCCTAAGAAAAAGGAAGTCTCTCGTATTACTCACCAAAGATGACATGTTTATCCTCCTTTGAAGCGACTTCCACTAATAATCGCGTCTCTATGAACCATTTCTTTTGTTTTCTTGACGCAACCCACAAAAGAATAATGATGACAGTGTAGGCCAAATCTTCAAATAAGGCCACCGATTTCCTCTTCATATATGTTTCTTATTGGTACAAGTCATCAAATTTATAGACGTAAGACCTAACACCCGCCAAAAAATGAAAATGGCGCTAAAACTTGAAAAAAATTGTCTGAATATTGATAAGGCAACTCAAAATCTTTGTTGCAAATGTTAGCATGAACCATCACGGTAAAGGGACTATCCATATGATAGCGGCCGTTAAAGTTATTCATGCTCTTAAAATAAACCTAAAAAATCTCAGTGAGATTAAACCTTGACATTGCTTTGAATCAGCAGAACTCCATTAGGCCTTAGAGAGGTGGAAGAAGAATGTCAAAGATGAAACACCTTTCGTATATAGACACCAATACTAGAAGCACTATCCACTCTCAGGGAGAACCCAATTTAGTAAAGGTTGGGTCTCAGACACCTTCACCAACGATGGCTGAAACAATGTCCATTGTCTCTTAATCCATTCAACAACAAAGTTGTCTCATGTCGCCTTCCAGGTTCTTAGTTGAGAATTATACGTGTCAAAAGAGGTTGTCAATACATGAGAGAAATAAATTGTAAGAAAAAAACATAGTCAATACAAAGACAAACTTTGATTCCCCAACAGAGTTAATCTACAATAAGAGAATTCACCAAAGTAAGAAACAGAAAAGACAAAAAACCCATAGTGATCTTCTTTATAAATCCTAATAAAGTAAACAAATATGAAAAGAAGAGAAAGTCTATAATCAAGTGTTACCTTGAAAAGATAAACTCAATGACCTACACATTGTATGTTCTGCCGAAAGAGGTGGTGCAAGCATGTTAAGAATTAATGAATGATGGGAGGAGATTGACGAAAATATAGAAAGTAGAAGACGCGGGAGACAAGCGCTCAAAGATTAACAAATGAAAAAAAAAGGAAACATAGTAACCCCAAAATTTCTTATGTAACCCCAAGGAAGATGAACCGTGTGATCCTCAGCGTGAGGAAGCACGAACCATGCCTCCAACGACCAATATCTCATCACATACAGTTCAAGAACACTCAAATGTTCAAGTACAAGATGGAATCATTATTGTCATACGTATGGAGACATGTTGAGATGTACATGTGAAGCATTGTTAGTCACGAAAGAGAGACATTTAAAGCACATCTTCCCAAGGACATCAATGTTTCATCAAGGATATTTTATCTTCTTCTATCAGAGGTCAGACTAAAAACAACCTCGACAAAACTCCCGTTCTATAAATTTAGGAACAATGGCTTGTATAACAACTGTTCTAGACCGTCTACAAGGCCCACTGATAAAGCCCAATAAGAAGTGTTGAAAAAGAAGGTGCACGAAACAGGTGGACACTCATTCCTGCCGAGAACACGCTATCACACCCTTTGTTACATCTTTGGATCTAATCGAATAACAATCCGCACAAGACATTAAATCACACGTAAACAATTTTAACCATTCATACTATATAAAAACTTAATTGTATCATTTCAAATATTTGATTCATTCTCATTCTCAAATTATTTTTCGTTCAATATTAATTTATCTGACGAAATATTAATTTTTGCCGATTCAGCTCTTTTCCGTTGTAGCGAAAACTTATTGACACCATTTTATCACTTCACCACGTATTTATGGTTTTTAACCGAACAAACTAAATATTATATAAATAAATAAGTTAGAGTTTTTGTTTTCTTTTGTAAGAGGTTTCAAAGAGACTTCTCATTCATCTTTTTAAGATTAATAAAAAAATGCCAAAATGTTGTGGTGGGTTGCATGAAGAAAGATGCATCACCACGTGACACATTATTCACCCTAAAAGAATTCTATCTCATATATGTGTCTTATTCTCATTTAATTTCATATACTTTTAATGCTTACTTTCCTCTATCCCATACACGCATGATAGAGATAGAGTACACATATATCTCTCAATTAATTTTTCTAAATAAAATATACACTACAATATTTTAATAAGAAGCATAGGTTCTTCTATAGTCCATACCTTTATAGGATACAAATACAATACGTCAATCTCTATCTTTATGCCATACCTTAGTTTATTAGGCAATGGCATAACTTGAGGGCAAAGATATATATGTAACCTTGCTTATTTTATGAGCCTACTATTACTATAATAGAACAAAGTTCTCTTTCTCTTTTTTTTTGCTTAACTAAAAATACCAATTTGATTCATCTTGAAGAAATAAAATGCTAATTTTATTTTCCGAATAATAATTACTTTATTCATTCACAATGCACACTATCATCATGACTTAGATTTGAATGGGGCTACTAATAATTTCAAGGGACATAAATAAATGGAATTCTAAATATTTAATGTGTGATATTAATTCTGGAAAAAAGTTGTATTGAAAATTATTATTTTTTAAATTATTATAATTTTCTTTTGCATTTATGTATAAATATTAAAAATATTATCATTAAAGATTGAATAAAAAATAATAATTTATATTTATTTAACTCAATTAATACATATCAATTAAATTATAAATCATAATAATTTAATTTAAGAAAAAATAAAAGGCAACATAATGTTTAATGCCATATATATTTTTTAATTTATATTAAATAAGTTATTTTTTATCATTTTTTATTTGTAAAAAAATTAACAATACATTTTTTTTGGCAGATAAAAAAACTAAATGATTTTTAAAACATATAAAATAATTTTACTTTTATTTTGCATTCAATCGTGGTTGAGTTGAGAGTAACTTAATTTTATTGACAATATTAAATTTTTTACTTCTGCAAAAAGTATAAAAAATTTAAAACAAACTGCTGAAATCATTTTAAAAAATGTGAAATATATTTTTGCAATTATAGCCACAGTTCAGCTTTGGCTTGGAGTGTAATTTTTTAATATAAATTTCAAAAAAAAAATTTAGAATCTATAAAATTTTAGTTGTGAGAGATACATGTATGGATGTGTCTAGTAGCAAGGGAAGATGTATGTTGTGGGAACTGGGGACTCTTGCTCCCACAAGAATTGTATCCATTGTTACTACTATTTTATATATTTGTAATATTTCTTTTTTCAATTACAAAAATAAAAAATTGTCTCCACCAATTACATAGAGTTCAATTTATTATTATTTTTTTGAAATCCATTCTACCACATTCTTTTAAATTAATATTGTTATTTGAAAAATAGTGTTTTATAAGCATTTGTTTTTTTACATTATTAATTCTATTTTCTCTTTGTGGAATAGCTGAGAAATTTCAATTAGGTATTAATTGTTAAAGCTTAAATTTTTAATTAACTTTTTTCATTAATAGTTTTCTTATCCTAGACATAAAATATTATGGAACTTCAACTTGCTAGTAGATTCTCCAATTTTAAAAAGTGTTGACACTATTTAAGCCTAGTTAACCCGTTACCAACATCATCATTACTAATGAACCAACATATTTTGTTCTTGAAAAGAGGGAAAGAGATGTTTGAACACAATTTTTTATTTCTTTTAATTTTCTAATATTTTCTTTTTTATACATTATAAAAAAAAAAATGGAAAGATAAACACTGTATATTTATGTACACTTTTTATATTATTGGTAATTCATTTTTTTTACAATTAAAGGTTACTGTAATTATTTATATATAAGTCATTTATTTATATTAATGATTTATTATCCTGAGATAAAAGTATTATAATATGTCATATTTATTGAATAAACTCTACTAAATGATCAATATCCAAATGGGCAGATTTTAAAATAGAGTTTTAGGTTTAAATTTTGTATAATTTTGAAGGTTGGTATTGAGGAATTTTTTTTTTCACAATAACTAAAATTTTCAATTTTATTATCACAACAACAATTTTATACAAATTTTTAAATGTTTCTTATTATTAGAAATACTTTTCCACTTCACATCATAACATAAATATAAAGTTTACTATGTCATTTACATTTTCACTTCTTAATACCATTAAGTTGTTTAATAATAACAGTATTTTGGGATGAGAAGCTTTGGTATTTTTCTAACTCTGAAAAATCTGATCTTGGTCATTTGGAAGAGTTGACCCATAAGTAGTATTAGTATTTTAAGTAGTATCAATAACAATCACTATATTTATCCATTGTCTCCTCTTCCTCAATCCCATCAAGTAACATATTAATATCAATAAGATCATCCACGGTTGGAGTCAATGGAGAATCTTAAAAAGACATGGAAAAAAATACAATATCAATCAGCAACAGAAGACAACCTCTTTATTATTATTATTAATCAAAAGTCAAAACTCAAAACTCAGATCAAAATTGAAACATGCATGTACAAACTCACAACAATCAAGATATATTTAGGTCAGAACTTTGAATAACAGATAAAAGAACGTGTAAAAGAACATTTTAGGTCAAAACCAAAATGTGTTGGGTCAAAATTGAAACAGACATGTAAAAAACAGATAAAAGAACGATTCAAGAACTCAAAGATGCAAACATGGTAAAGAATAATATAACAAAAATAAATAAATAAATAAATAAATAAATAAATAAATAAGAATGGTTGAATACATTACAAGATTTTGGCTTGAATGATTCACTCTAACAGAAAATATCACACAGAATATCACACTCAAGATTCAAGAAGATATAATATCAATATATCACACTTAACATTCTAAAGTTTCTGGCTTAATTGGAAAGAGAGAGGGGGAAGAGGAGGTCGTCGGAGACGGAGATGCAGACTTGAAGAGTGATTGAACTCAAGGAGGGAGACGAAAGTTTGGAAATGAAATAAAAATATAATTTACACTAATTTCGGTTACTTATTGGATACTTGGGTCGATTCTTGTTTCGGGCATCAAATTAAAAATTTATCCATTCCCGGACCATGCCACGTTTCGGTCAGTCCAATGGTTCGGCTCCATCGGACCAGTTCTCGGGTGAATCTCGGGTATTCAAGTCCAAAAACAGCCCTGACCAGAGGCACTAACCCATACATTCAAATTTACACTTATGAACCACAGACATAGTCACATAGACGCATACACCACTAATCTGTCACTCCTATTGGCGACAGTGTTGTAGAATATAGAGGAGGCGTCAATCGATCAAATGCAGGCATCTCTTTTTATACACATAGATGTTATATCTGTTGACGCTCTTTGTTTTACAATAGTGATATCAATAGGAGTGGCGCATACACAAGTGTATGTTACACATATATGTAAATTTGAATGCATGGGCTAGTGCCTCTGACACTTCCTCTTTATTTCAAAAAAAAATTATTGAGACTCAAGATGAGTTTTTATTATAAAACATTATAACAATTTAGTACAGTTACTAATATTTATTTAAGTTTATTTTATGATTTTTAAAATACAAAATCATTTTTTAAATTTATATAATCGGTGTGATTTAATATTCATTTTTAAATTAAAAATAACATTTACCAATTTTATGTTGTTGAAATGAAATTTCTTTTAAATAAGATTTTATTAATTATAATTTTAAAATAAATAGAAAATAAATTTGTTCATCGAATAAAATAACATAATTTTAAAGATATAAAAGTAATTGTTTTAGTAATTTTACTTTTGTGTGGAAATCAAAATCACGTGAGAGGCTCTTTTTTATGTAGGTGACTAAAGATGACGACGATGTTAATTATAATAAGAACAAAAATTAGAGTAAAAGAGTTAAGTAGCACATGAGCTAGTAGGCTAAGCACATGATAGTTGTTTGTAAAATATTAGTGTCTTTGTCTCTTTGCATAATATTTTTAGTTTAAAAGCAAATCCTAATTCTCCAAATGATGCTCAGTCAAATTGACCAATTTATGGTGCAGCTAGCTATGTAATAGCATGTTTGAAATTTGAGACACGAGCTAGAGGAGGGTTTAAGATACTACTAATTGAAATGACAGATCGGTTCTATGAGTGTGTGGTTACAAAACTCCCCATTTTATCCCTCTATTCATTATTTAATTAAAAATTAAAGTTTCATGGATAACTTTGTTAGGAGTAGTGTCATGCTTGATTTTTAATGTCACTGGCTGAGTTCATAGATGTGAATAGGGTATTCAAAATTAAACGGATCTAATAGAAAACTGTTAATGAGTTCATAGATGTGAATAGGCTATTCAAAATTAAACGGATCTAATTGAAAACCATTAATCAAATCGAATTAAATTAAAAATTATAAAAAAATAGTGTTTGATTCAAATGTATTTGGATTATTTGTTAGAATCGTGTAGTTGTAAAATTATACTACCTCCGTTCCTTTATATAAGAGACATTTAATTTTTTAAGTTCATTGAATAATCAATGTATCTGGTATGTATATTGACTGGATACATTAATTATTCAATGAATATAAAAAATGAATTGTCTCTTATATAAAGGAACGAAGGTAGTATTGAATTTTATATTTGAATTATAAAATTTTTAAGACGATTTAAATTTTATATTGAATTTTTCATAAAAAATATGCATCTTTACCAGCATTTTTGAAATATTCAGTAAAAACTCATGTTTCTTATGTATTTTTATCGAATATTTTAAAAATTACCGTAAAAGTTATGTTTCGCATGCAATTTTATCAGATATTATGAAAAATTCGGTATAATTCATGCATTGCTAATTATTTTGAAAAGTTTGATAAAATTGCAAACGGGCATACCAAAATTTTCAAAATATCCGATAGAAGAAAATGTTGAGATAGTAAATTGGATATTTCAAAAAATCAAAGAAAGCCATGTTAGTTTCCGGATTTTTTAAAAAATTAATAGTTTATATTTCTTCATTTTTGTGTAGCGAGGACCAGAGGATTAGACAGGACAATTGCTTCTAGGCAGCTTGACAGAGTTGCATCGTGGGCTCGTGTGAGGGTCGATGACGTCGGAGATTCGCATATCTAGGCGGAGAGAGTAATCCTGACCAGTTCTCATTGAAGGCGCATGGCTGAGCAGACTCGTGCACCTCGTAGTATCCGACATAGAGGAGCTACAGTTGATGGATGGTCCAGATATCTTGCTGGTGTGCCCGATGTTGCGGTTGATGAGGATATCAAGAAAAGGCTTAATACATATTTTAGTCCCTTAAATTAATTTAATGTTCCACTTTAGTCCCTTAACTAAAAAACGTTACAAATTAATCCCTTAACTTCACTTATGTTATCCTATTTGGTTCCTTTCGTTAACTTCTGGAAAAAAATGTTAAGTTCTAGTGTCGTGGATGTACAACAAGGCTCGAGGTCCAAATATGACTCAACATTTGTGCTATAAATTAGGGTATCCACTTAATGTAGCCTTATTGTGACCATCTTTAAGGCACCTACTTAAATGTAAATGTAAGGAAAAAGTATTTAAGAAAAATGTCGCCTCTTTGCTATTTTTCTAGGGATAAATCTTGAGTTATCCTCTCACCGTTGTCTTTTGCGTTCACTGAATTATTAATACTTCATATTGTACTTGTGTGGGGATGTTGTTCCATTATCTCCATGCACTTATTGAAATCAATGATGTTAACATCTAACATGTTTTTCTTCTTTTGACCGACTGGCGTTGTTTCTCGACTACAATTCAAAGCTTTATGTGTTTTTTGGGCTTTAGATAGGCTGACACATATTGTTATGGGCTCATCATGGCCGTTGTGGTACTTAATTTTCATGTTCACAAGGGAAGCCACAATGTTAAGTATTGATGTCAAGGGCCTCCACATAATGGAGTTGTACATACTTTTCCATGGAACTACAATAAAATATAGATCCATTATTTTGGTGTCTTGTTCTTTTTCGAGCATGACCATTAGCTCCACAAAGCCCCAATGATGGTCTACCCTACTATTGAAGGCTTATAGGTCATAAGTCATATATGGTGATAAGTTTTCTTTCTCCAGTCCTTGCTTTTCTTTAAAAATTGGCGCACCTGATATCACACGAGCTTCCTTCGTCAACGAGGATCCTTGAAATGTCAAAATTGGTCAAAGTTATTGTTATACTTAGAGAAATGATATCATTTGGGATCCCAACTACCTTCTCACTATATTTGAATCTAATGATATATCTCTTTGGCTTTTCTTTAAAATTTGTTACATTTTCTTGTTAAGCACCATTAACTCGACGATCTTTCTCTATATTGTTCCCTTGGGTGAGGTCTTTGGACGAGGAGAACCCCAAGTAATGGAAATGGCAAAGTTATGTCCTCGTGTGATAGAGGCTATAAATTGATGTTTTCCTCTTCGGTCCTTCTCTTCATCATTACTATTATGCTTTCCTTATTTTGCCTTTGTTACGACTCTGTCCGTCTTCTATAGGGTGTCTTCTCTTGACGAGGATATAAGTTTTCCACAATGTTTCATTTCACCATTTGGATTCCCTTATTCTATCACGATAATCTTTTTTTCTATCGTCCTCAGTGTACTGACCTAACCTTCTTTTCTTTATCAGTTCTTCAATTTTGTCATTTAGATGTACGGATTCATTTGTGTTGAGCTCATGAATCTTGTGAAAATAGAAGAATCTCGCCTTATCGATTTTGGATGATTATTACATAGGGTGAGAGTTCCTCACTCTAACTTTCTTGAAGTGAGTGTTGGCGCATTAATGCAAAATATTTTTCCTCAACATATTGAGGGGTGTGTAGCATGAGAATTTATCTCGGGGTCCTCGTCATTGCGGTGCAAGTTATAATCTATTTTAGTCAGGCGATTACTTATCTAGTACCCTGATCCTCCATTCCTTTCCACTTCTTCTGCTAGGATTTTTCCTCCATAGTAAACATATGGCAGTTCCCTAGTAAGGAGGTCACTCATTCTTCTATCTCCTTTCAACCCAACTTTTCCTGAAACATAGAATTTGTCCTTACCCTTTTTTTTTTGAAGATCCACCACTTCAACCTATTGTTTGATCCACCTATCTCAGCTTATATCTTAGTAAATTCATTGATATATTCTTGCAGGGTTTCTGTCTTCTTCTACTTCTGTTGGATTCCGTCAAGGACGACTATCGTCTTAGGTTGTCAGTTTTTGGTCGTAAATGAGTGACAAATTTTTTCCATAAATTGATATAACCACATAGAAAGGTATTTAACCATGTCAAGTTTAGTTGAGAGGTGATATTAGTGAGAACCACTTGAGGTGTGGCTCAATGATTACTACAAAGCATCACTTCTCATGGTGAGTGACCTCGAGGCAGAGCAACTTGTAGATTTTCTTCTACTCAAAGGAGTCATTCAAGCAGTAGGTGCACATTCTGCTACTACACCAAACTGTAAATGTCGGTGAGCAATTTGTTAGCTCCTTGAGTGCCTAGATCGATTTTGAGTATTGGGGAACTTTAGGGTATTTATGCTTCACGAGATTACACTTATGGTTGAGCCTGTTATGATTTTTGACCTTGAAGTAGTTGTTGGAGAGGTTGGAAGATTGACATGATATGAAAAGTTCTCTGAGTGATAAGAGATGAATTAGAGCCTCATGGGATGTGATAATTTGAGAAGTTATGGGGTCTTGATCAAATTCTCATGTTGCGTAAAGCAGGATTTCTCTTGCCGGAAGTTTCAACGATGTGGTGGTATGACCCTCAGACATGGTGAAACGAGGATGAACTTGTGAGTTTAGCACTTCAACACCCAAGTCATGAGGCCACAAATGTATAACTTGCAAAAGTGGGAATGAATGAATACTTGTTAAGACTTATGAAAGGTTATAAATGGTTAGTAGTTAAAACTGCTTATGCTTGATCTAATGGGGGTTGTGGAAGACAGTTTGATCAAATCTGACTATTTGTGATGAACTAGTAAATTGGATCAGGCGATGGGCCTTCTTGCGAGACTCTACATGTTTTCTACCCTTCAGCGAGTATGCTTTGGGTTAGGCCTTCAGAGTCGAGTCAATCATGTTGAACATTTGGCAAATCCAAAATAGTTCAAAAAAAAGGTATTATACTTCGTGGTGAAGAAAACACTTACCTTAAAGTTAAGGTAAACCATTATGATAACCTCATATTAATATTCATAGTTAAAAAAGACTACCATCCTTCACCACAAATAGTATATTTCATCTTAAACAAACAATCCAAAAAAAATTGATCATATACCAAAAATTAGAATGTAAAACCTAATATAGTTATTATTGTATCAAGACATCATGTCCTTGAATTTTCTCATGAAGTATGAAGACCATCCTAGTATTGAGGTTGGTCATACCCAATTCATTTATTTCTATGAGCTACATTTCCTCTTCATCTTGTTCTTTCAAAATTCAAATAATGGAAAAGACAAAAGGAACAAAAAAATTCATAATTACTGTATACATGCATGCAACAAGACTCCTAGAAAATTAAATTTACATTTCCCTAATATGAAGGGATGCTTCTAAAAACTTCTGTCCCTGACCAAAATTTGTTTCCATTTGACTATTGTTAGACCCTACCATGGTCCTAAATTTGCAGGGAACATTGATGTATTAAATTTCCTTCGATTTTCAGACCCCAATATAAGATCTGCATTCATTATGCTGGTCCTATAAATTTCAATTTTTTTTGGTACAGTCACATTGTGCTTGCCCAAAAATTAATATTGTCATATGTGATTCGTGTGTTTGGATAAAAGAATAACAATGACAACACATATTTTTGATTAATTACTTCTACTAGCTATTATTAATTATAGTGTTCTCATTACAAATTCTATAAAGTGTTAAGAATGATGCATTTTGTTCCATGGAGAAGGCACAAATATAAATGTCACATTTTGTGAGAACATTGGAGTATTGTAGTAACTTGGGATTTAATTGAGAAAAATTTAATAGGTGGATGTAATTATTTTAAGTAGGTTTGAAGTGCTTTCAAGTGGCTATAAATAGTATGTGTACTAGTATTGTGCTACTGTCTCCTAGGGTGGGACTCTAGTTAGTTATGGGTGCATTGCTAATTTTGGACAATCAATATGTTCTAATCATGATTATTACTTCAACACGTAATTAACTGTTTGGTAGCTGGTAATTCTATTTTCATTAGAGAGAGTTTTAATTTTTGTTATTCCTTTAACATCAAATTAAGGGTACGTTAGAGATGAGGATTTTAATTACAATAAAATATCTGCATGTTTGGTTTGACTTTTGGAAAGACCAAAAGCACTTTAAGAGATGTAGAATTGATTTTGAGTGATTTTAAGATGTTTGTTTAGGTAAAATTATAATTGATTTTTTTTCTAGAATTGATTCTACTTGAAGCTAGAATTTGTAACTTCTGCCTCTAGAATTGACTTAGGATGTTTTTTACACTGCAATTTATTATTCAACTCACTTTTACATAAATATATCCAAACATAAATCAATTCTGTTAAACTCAATTCTGCTAAAATCAATTATGTCCACTATTAATCCAAACACACCCTATATCTTCTCTCTACTTAGAATGTGAATTGAAAATGTTGGGAAATAAATGTGGGAAAATCTCACATTGATTACAAAAATGGAAATTAAGTATTTTATGAGTGAGAAAATTTACACATAAGGTATTAAAGTTTGGGTTAAATATGATTTCCGTCCCTATAAATAAACCAACATTTAATTTTGGTCCCTAAAAAAATATTCCTTCAATAAATGATTCTTCTAAAAATTTTATGCATGCAGTTTTAATTCATACTATTTTCTAAAATTTTAAATATTATTTAGTTACCCTTTAATTTTTAAATTTTTGAATAATTTTTTTTTAATATATTTAGAATACTGTAAAATATTTATTTATCAAATTTAGAATTTTTTAATAATCAAATTTCAAAAAGTAATAAAAGTCTCGACTTAAAAATCAAATTTTGAGTTTTTTTTCAAAGAACTTTTTAAAACGTTCTAAACATGTCTGCAAAAGAATCATTCAAAAATAGACTTCGATTTAATAGGAGGGATTAAAACTAGTGCATAATAATTTTGTAGGAAGCAAAACATGTCATTTGGTTTTACAGTGATCAAAAACAAAATTGACTATTTTATAAAGACCAAAAACATATTTAACCTTTAAAGTTTTAGGTAAGTATGTAGTGTGTATCAGAGTTGTTAAAATCGCGATTTAAAAATTTAACTCTATAGATTTCACGTTTATGAGTGAAATCTTTTAAAATCATTGGATTTTACTCTTTGACCTAATTTTACTTTTGTTTTGGTCAAATTTTAAAAAGCTCATTTCATATTTTGACCTATAAAAACTTCTCCTAAACTTTTTATATTTTATTCACATTAAACGACTTATCCCACACGTATTTGAGAGAGAAAGAACAGATAGAGCAGTGAAAGATAAAAGATTTTGAACCCTAACTTCATGTCTACTACGAGCATCTGATGCCAAAACTTCATCATCTAAGTTTCCTTCCGACGCTGAAACTTTATAATTTACTTCAACGACGAGATTGTGTGTGCCTTTAAATAATCTTTTGGATGACGGCTGGGTCAAGTAATCCTCCAACTCCGCTATCAAATAATTTTGTCTTTGGTTCTAATATTGAAGGTTCTAACATTGAAGACCTTTTATCATATATAGATGAATTTGATCAAATTGAAGATGAAGACTCTGATGAAGATGATGTTGTAGAAGGATTGAACTTTCAGTTACGTTGAAGAAGAAAATGAAAACACTTACTATTTTGAACTTGAGAAATTGATGAAACTCTTATTTTTTGGATAATCTTTTTTATGTTACTTTTTATGTTTTGATGAGTAATTTATGTACTTTGATACAAATTTAAAAATATTGCACTTTATTATGATGATTTAGTATATTTTTACTTTTTTAATTAAATAAAGTTTTAAGTTTTTGATGCATTTACGATATGAAATAAGTGTGTGTATGTGTGTATAAATTTATATAAATTTAATATTATTTTAATATAAAATAAACTCTACGATTTTATGCTTCAATTTTAACAAGGTAAAACGAATCAAGGTAAAAACTCGATTCTGACAACATTGTTGTGTCTCTCATAAGGTGTGTTGCTTATAAAAAAATGCCCAATGTAAAATACTCCCTCATGGTAAACCCCAAAATTGATGACCTAACATATACATGTTCAAATCATCTAGTCTATTTTCTACAATCTTTTTTTTACAATATGTGTTAACTCCACAGACTCTATAATATTATCATTTTTAATCTTATCTCATATAGTCTTACCACACATTTAACACAGTATCCTCACATTTGTTAATCATTGTTCTCGTGTTAATTATTAACTGTAGAACATTTTGTCTAGTATAACTTCATAAGTGACTTCGAACACAAGAAGGGAGGGTAAGTTGTGAAGGTTGAAAAATAATGTCCAATTATAAAAAATTTAATTTATAAAAATGTTTAAGTTAATTTTATAAATCAAGTATAGATAAAGCATCAAAATAAGTAGAAGAAAGAAAATAAGAGAGAAGAAGAGATGGGAATGCAACATAAAGAAATAAAGAACAAAAATATAAAGAGATAAGGAAAAAGAGAAATGCATCAACAACTTATATAGGTTCTGCTTAACCACTTAACCTACAATTGTTCCTAAGAATTTATTCGTGAGAGTTTCTACTACATGAGATGTGAGTTTTTCACAGGTAATGCCCATGAACCTTCTTACAAACAAACATGAAATTTTATATTAGCTGATCCCCAAGTCAAACAAGAGATTTAACACCGGGTCAATCTCAGAATCGAACAAAGCTTTTACACTAGGCTGACTCAAGAACCAAATAAAATTTTTACCTGACTAATCTCAAGAAACAACAAAGAGTTTTTCATAGGTTGAACTAAGAACCCAATGAGGATTTTACTTGGCTAATCTCATAAACCAAACATGAGTTTTTAGCTAGTAAAGGTCGAAACTAGACAAATAACTTCAAAATATTTTACACAAATGCTGCTATTTTAAACCATGTAGCCTTTATTATACACAGGTTGACACATAACCTGGTATGTGTCGACATATGCATTTACATAGGTCAACACATAACTTACATTTGTCGACACATGCTGCTATTTCTCTGAAAATTTGCATTCTTTTTCACATTTCTAGGTTTCTCTTTTGCCTCTAACTTGCACAACTATCAATACATCATACATACATCATTTTTAACTCGATTAAACTATTAAAACATACTAAGATTACTCACCATCTCCAACCTCGCATATATGCATACACATAAACAAAGCACACATCATCATTTATTGTTTGGGTGTCATCTAGACTTGATTGATAACGTTCAATTTAGGTTGGTCGTAACCTAAGGTTGAGTTGAGAATCGCAAAGGGTTTCATCAGAAAAACTGTGAGGGTTTTTACTTCAAGATCAAGGTTTTGATTTTAGGGTTTTTGACAAGAGTTACGCAATTAGATTCGATCGAGTGAAAGATTTTGAAGAATGAGAGGTTCCTGCAAAGGAGTAGCGTGAGACGGTGAATCAATTGGTAATCTTGGGTGACAACAACTTGCAATTTGGATTCGAACGAGTGAAAGCTTTGAAGAACGATGGTTTCTTGCAAAGGAGTAACGCGATACAGTGAATCAATTGGTAATTTTTTAGTGACTAGATCAAACTCAGATCAAAGGAAGAGAAGTGCAAGGATCAACATCAAACATATGGTTTGTAGGGTTAGATTGCTTCACATCTCTTGTGAACAATTTTTTGCATAGTAAGATTGATATCTCAATTCCAAATTGGAATTGGGGACAGACGTAGGCGTAGCGAGGACGATCGGTGAAATGCCCAAATAACTCATCGTGTCCTCTTTCTATCTCTTTATCTCTTGCACTAAATTTTCATTATCAAATTGTTAAACACATTGATTAAGCGATTGATCGTAACAATTTTATGTTGATTGTTAATAACACTATTGATTTGTTGATTGTCTTACAGTCAAATAGATTGCAAGAGGATTTTGATATACATCAATCTTAAAAGGAAAATCTGAAAAAATTGATTGCACGCTAAGTGTCCGATAAATTAATACTTTGAGTTTTTCCTATTGAATTAATTGGAAATTAGTTGCTTAAGTGATTTCATTAGAACGGTTGATTGGGAATTTAATTGGTTAATATTTTGTATCATTGTTATCCTATACTAAAGGTTGTACGCATATCTGAGGTTCCAATAATCAATTCGGTTTAGACGATTTTCAATCTAAACATGATACTTCTGCTCACCATAGTTTTTAACGTTTCAAAATCTTTTAAAAAATGAAATTTATTTTGGGTATCTATTCACCCCCTCTAGATAAGTCGATGTCGTCTGACGAAGTGGCATCAAGAGCTCGGGTTTATTCCGTGCTTCAAGCACTTATTAGATAATGTCTATTGAACCTAAAGGGGCGTACAATAGAGTGCCTATTTGCACCGATGAAAATTATGGTTATTGGAAAGTTTGTATATGCATTCATATCAATTCATATAAGAATGGTGTGTGAAACACCATTATGAACGGTCCAGCTCAAATTACCATGATCTAATGATGTCATCATACCAAAACTGGAAGCACAGTGGGATGACAATGATCACAAAAAATGGGGTTACGATGGGAAAGCACAAAATATTCTCATATCCGCTCTTGGTGTTGATGAATTTTATCGTGTTTCCAATTGTGAAACCGCTAAAGCCACGTGGGACTCATTACAAGGTGCCCATGAGGGAACTAATAAAGTCAAACAAGCTAGAATTAACACATTGAATCAAGAATTTGAACTATTTCGTATGAAGCATGGTGAAACTGTTGCCGAAATGCAAAAGAGCTTCACTCATCTTATTAACTGTTTAAATGCACTCGGGAACCCGGTTTCCAATGCAATTGCTACTAACAAAGTTTTGTGGTGTCTTACTAAGGATTGGAAACCAAAGGTCACGATGATCAAGGAAGCTAATACTCTTAATATACTTGATCTCACTATATTGTTTGGCAATCTCGAAGAACATGAGCGAGAATTCACTTGCTTAGAGAAATATGAGAAAAACACGAGAAAAAGCTTAAGAAAGAGAAAGACATGGATAAGGAGGTAGAAAAAAGTCCATTACTCTAAAGATGTCTTGTTCAAGGTCCTCAACAAATGAGCAAAGTGATTGTAAAACAAGTGACAATGAATACTTGGATGATGAAGAAATGACACTTTTCATGCAAAAGATACAATAGGTATATCAAAAGAAATGGGGTAAAGAATTCTGACAAAAATGTAAGCAAATTCAGAAGACAAACTACACCCTCAAATGAGGATGAATACAAGAAAGGAAAATCTATACGTTTATGCTATAATTGTGGCAAAGTTGACAATTATAAGCTGGAATGTCCACTCCTTGATAAAAATAATGAGAAGGGTCAACACAAAAACTCCAACATATCTAGGAGAGCATATGTGGCTTGGGGAAGCGATAGCGATTCCTTAAATAATGAAGACTCAAGTAATAATGAGGAGTCGACATCCGTCTTTCTTTCGGCACATTACAAGAAAAGAATGAAAAAGAACGAGATGCATAAAAACTAATGTCTTATGAAACTTCATAAAAACCGTTAATTTTTATCACTCTATTTAACATATCAAATCATTTTTTTATTGATGTGAAATTTAATAAGTGTGATCTATATGATATTAGTTTTCAATTCAATGGTAAATTTTATCATACGAACATAAAGTGAAGAGTTATTGGAGGTGTCATATTACTAAGTTTGACACTTCGGTGTCATTTGATCCTGACACACACACACACACACACACACACACACACACACACACACACACACACACACACACACACACACACACACACACACACACACACACACACACACACACACACACACACACACACACACACACACACACACACACACACACACACACACACACACACACACACACACACACACACACACACACACACACACACACACACACACACACACACACACACACACACACACACACACACACACACACACACACACACACACACACACACACACACACACACACACACACACACACACACACACACACACACACACACACACACACACACACACACACACACACACACACACACACACACACACACACACACACACACACACACACACACACACACACACACACACACACACACACACACACACACACACACACACACACACACACACACACACACACACACACACACACACACACACACACACACACACACACACACACACACACACACACACACACACACACACACACACACACACACACACACACACACACACACACACACACACACACACACACACACACACACACACACACACACACACACACACACACACACACACACACACACACACACACACACACACACACACACACACACACACACACACACACACACACACACACACACACACACACACACACACACACACACACACACACACACACACACACACACACACACACACACACACACACACACACACACACACACACACACACACACACACACACACACACACACACACACACACACACACACACACACACACACACACACACACACACACACACACACACACACACATATATATTCGATATATTTCGTTGATCTTATCCCAATGTGCCGCTTTCCTTATATCGTGATTATATAATCTTCACTTTTTTCGATTAATGTTACTATTAACATCAAATGTGATCATAAAACTCAATTGTCTCAATCCTCCTCTTGATTTGACTGAGTTTCAGATTTTAGTGACTATGATATGAGTGGAGATCCTCTCCATTTCTCAAAAGAAATGAAGAACACAATTACTAATGTTTTCATGATTTATATGTCAAATTATACAAAATATATGCCACGTATTTCAATAATATATACATTTATATACTAATACTATAGTAATTATGCTCTCTATTTCTTTTGAGAAATGGGGAGAATCTTAACTCCTATGATATGTACTCCAAAATATGAGATATATTTTATTGTTTTTCTTTATTTAAATTGTATTAGTATTGATTTCACTTATTAACGATTGAATAACATTTGACTAATTCTATTTTTTAATTATTTCAAAGATTTTAAAGCAAAGCAGCTTGGTTACTTGATCTGAAAAAAATTATATTGAGAAACAAATAATAATAATAATAATAATAATAATAATAATAATAATAATAATAATAATAATAATAATAATAATAATAATAATAATAATAATAATAATAATAATAATAATAATAATAATAATAATAATAATAATAATAATAACATATATTTGTAAAAGTTAAACTAGTTGTTGTGATGGAGCCAGTCCATTATGTCACTATATTCCACTTCTAGCAAAAAGCAAGTACAACATTTCTCAAAGAATAAAATCAAAAAGCAAAACTTAATTACCATTACTCAAAAAAAAAAAAAATTAGCCAAACTCAAAAAATCCCCATACTAGTTTCTTGAGAAATAGACATGTTGTATTTGAACCGACAGATAGAAAAGTGAAAAGCAAGACAATGTTGCACACAAATTAGGATACATTTTACAAAAACTCAAAATGAATGCAAAGCAAAGCAAAGAAATGGAGTACCTTATTTTGTAGGGTATATCCTCCAGCTAGCAACTTTGTCTCCTAATTATGTACCTTACAATACAATGCGTCAATAATAATGTAACCTCTATAATTCATATTCATCACAAAAAAAGACACCTTCCTATAATATCTTAGGCAAAAAAAAATATTTAATTTTTTTTGAAAATAATTTGATGAATAATATTGTGATGTACAAACTTAGGAAATTCAGACTGACCTAAATGTAATGGTCCTACTATCATAGAAAATGCAAAGGGAGTGCAGTGAGTAGGAAATTAGTCATGTCCTTCCAACTATGGACAGGTTGTAAATTCATTTTTGTGAAATAATAATAAGTAAAAAATAAAGTTACTTTTGTTTTAAGAGAAGAATAATGTGTCTCTTTCGTACTTATTCGGTATAATATTTTTCTGTCCCCATGTTGAAATGCAATGGGAGCACCGTTGGGATGTTAGAAAAATTCAAAGTATTGCATTAAATACAAATGATCAATATTTATATAAAAAAATATATATATTTTGTTTGACAAGTCGATTTCATAATATATTGAGTTAGACAACTTAAAATTATAATATAATATTAAAATTTAATTAATTTTTTTATCATCCTTTATCAAATTTCCGCTATTAAAATATCTCAATCACATTTCAGATGTTTAATCCTTAATAATAATATAACATTAATACACGTGTTTATAAGTAAAATTTATAAAAGAATAACTTTTAAAAAAATGAGTTATATTTGACATAAAAACTTTAAATACTATGAAAATCTAAAATAATATTAAGCAAAAAGTTATTTAAAAAATATATACGAGTGGTGTTTCTAACTTCTCGTGATAAACATATTTATCTATTAAAATTATTGTTTTGAACTAACCAACGACGGACAAAGATCATATAATTTACTTAAATGTGTATATAAACATACATCTTCTTTGATCAAAGTTTTGATCATCATCCAACAACTATTTTTCAGTGTTCTATATTAGGAAATCCACAAACAATTACAATAATCTCTCTTATATAAATGTGACTTGCGATTCAACTGATCATACTTATGAAATTCTACCTCGATCTCATATTAATTTGAGTGCTCTTTTTTCGATCATCTATAAATATGTCTTCTTACTTTTGATCAACTCCTTAATCACTCTCTTTTGATCAACACATTAATCACTCTCTTATAATAATTTTTTTTTCTTTCAAAATTTTAATTCTATTTAAATTGACCAAGCCATTTACATAATTTCATAATCATAAATATCCATTTAATTTGTATCCTCACTAAAGTCCCTTAATATGGATTTTTAAAAAGTGATCAAATGTGTGCATTTTTGAATCATACAAAACCATATTATTAAAAACAAATAATGAAATTAATTTCTCATTACTTATAAATTATAGTATATTTTTTAAAATATAGTACTGCTAATTGATAACTACGAATTAAATATCTCACGCATGTGATGTGATTTGACTTTTACCACTAGGGCACAACATGAGAAACTACTTCTGCACCTTCTGGTGCATAGTATTACGTAAGAATTTGACTTCCTCCACCAATGAACACAAAAATAATTTCAAAAAAAAAAGAAAGAATAGTAGTAGTATGAAACTTTATCAAAAGCTGCGAATTTAACCCATACAACTATCTATCTGCATACTTTAGAGAATATATATATATACTAGTATATATATATATATATATATATATATATATATATATATATATATATATATATATATATATATATATATATATATATATATATATATATATATGAAGTAAGATAAAAAATTCTATGAATTAATGTTCCTGCAAGCATAGGGGCCATAACACAAAAAATGTATGTGCAATATAAGCTAAGCTATTCTGACACCACGCAAGGAATCTGTTTCAACAATTTGTGGGGATCTTTTAACTAATTTTCACTATATATATATTCTAGGACAATTGTACTACTATTACACAATTTGTGTGTGCAACAAATAGATAAAGAATCTGTTTCAAAGACAGAAATTAATTGGTTGATAATTAACTTTTTGGTGCATATGTTGGGGAAAAGGTTACAACTTACAAATTGATTGACACAATTTTGTTAAAAAGAAAAATAAGGAAATAAATAAACATATATGTTATTGTATATTTTTACTTTTTTCATTTTTTATTCATGATAAATAATAGATTTAAATATGTTTTTATTGTCCATATATTTTTTAATTTTTCTTTTTTATTAATTAGATAAAAATTCTATATACAAGAAATAACAAAAAGTTCTTATTATAATAAGCTCATAGCAAAAGATAAAATTAAATTAAATTTATAATATAAATTAATTTTATGAATTAACTTAGAGAATTTATAAAAAAAATTAAAAATAACTCGTGAAGTTTGTTTTCCTTAAATTCTTATAAAAATTCTTACAAAGTTTATTTAAGTAGACAAATTTAATTAATACAATTTAGAGAAGGCTTGGTATATTGTTTTAATTATTAGAACACTTGTTAATCTTAACTTTAACACTCAATATCCATTTATTCTTTATTTTAGAAATTAAAACTGAATATTTTATATATTATAAAAAAATTACAAAAATTAAAATAGAACAAAAAATATTAATATTTTTATAGTATCAAACATTAGAAATAATTAAAATATGAAAATAAAAAACAATATATTTATAAAGACAATGATTGGTCTAGTAAATGTATGAATAATATTAAATTAATATTTTTATTAAAATAATTTAATTATATGGTAAGAATTTATCTTAGCAATTTTAAAATATTAATTTTTTATTTTTCTTGTAGACTATTGTGAAATTTTTAATAAATTAAAAATTCTCCATTTCTTTATTTTAAGAAGATAATATTATCAAAGATTGTCAATTACAATGCAATCTAAGTTGAGAGATTTGAAAAGAAAAAAGAGTTTACTTTGTTCACGGAGTTAGATGGAGATGTGGTACCTTGACATTGACACATCAAGAGCCTAGTGTGGTAATCATAGTGCCACGTGGGCCCCTTGTAAGGTGAATTTTGTACTATTCATTCATTTCTTTTCATACATAACAAACTTCTATGTATCATAATTAATCATGCATGGGTAATATGGGAAATATATAAACTCATATAAATATCCACCTTATTCATATTTTTAATAAAATTTCAAATATTTTTTAAAATAAAAGTGACTTGAATTTTCGAGCTCACCATAATCAAAACAAATTTCAAAATAATTTATAGGCTACACACAATCATTAATTTTGTGAATGAAAAAAAAGTACAAATGCTCCCAACTTAAAATAATAGTATACCTCCACAAAAATATAAAACATTGAATGCTATGATATGGAAGAACATAAAATCCTATCCAATACAAAATTCATTGTATAGTAATGTTATTGTTCTGTATAGTGAATTAATTGAATAAGAATATTTGAATATTTCCATTGTGTCATGTTATATGTGATACATACCATGCATTTGAATTACATTAAAAAAGAGAGTATAAACTATAAAGTAATAATTATAGAATAAAAGAAAAGAAAAGAGTGATGGGTAGTAGGGAAGAGTGTGTTGGGCTTAAAGAGAGCGAGGAGGTTCGCCTCCCCTTCGCCGACAGATATGGGCTGGGGCCCACGTATCATTTATAGGATGCTTGTCCTATTCATTAGGCCTTTTATTGCTTTGTGGGGTCCACTCAAACTCTGATATTTTCTTCCTCTTTTCCTTACTTCCTACTCTCAGACAACTTGCACCCTCAAATGCCACACAACTGGTTTACACTTATCTCTTTTATGTATACTTGAAGTGACATTAATAATAATAATTACTCAAATTCACAAACACACAAAATATACTATCCGTCCCAAAATAAGTGTCACATTTGCTTTTTAGGTTCATTGAATATTTAATGTATCTAGTCTGTATAGAGACCAGATACATAAAATATTCAATGAATCTAAAAAGTAAATGTGACACTTATTTTGGGACAGAGGGAGTAGTATTTAAGTTTTGGTGTTAGTGTTTAACCTATTAATATTGTTTTTTTTATCAATTGAATTAAAATTTTATTTTGTTAATATTGTTTTTATTTTGAGACATATTTATAACAATTACTGGTTTATTTTTTGTTATAAAATTGTATTAATTATTTTTGTTATAAATAAGCTTGAATATTTGTCGGTATTTAAAACTTCAAATAATAAAAAAATCACTATATTATATCCAGGAGTAGAAATAGGCTGGACCGAGTTAGATTTTGTTAAACCTAAGTCTGGTCTGTCAAAAAAATTGAAGCGTAAGCTTGACATGTAGTCTGAGTCTGGTCTTTTCGAATGTCTGGTTAGTCTGTTAGCCTACATAAAACTCTATTTATTTTAGACATATATGTAAATAAACAATTAAAATAATGCTTAAATAGACTATCTAACTAAAAGAACTTATGAGAACAATGTTCATCAGATATTTTGATCTTATTTTCACAAGTTCTTCAAGATAACCAAGTTTCATTAACGTATTTTAATTCAAAGTACAAAACATAATATAATGATGATAAAAAAAGTATTCATATTTATTTAAATAGGCTGGTCTGATAGGCTTAAAAGACTTTTTTTTAGGGCATGAGGCCTAGCCTTTTTAACTAAATCGATTTATAAAAAAGCCTAAGTCTTTTCTATTTAAAAATAATGTATGGCCTGGCCTGAGCTTATATATACTAACCTGTAGACCCCTGTTATCGGCATGGCCTATTTTCACCCATAATTATACCTCCATGTCTTTATATCCAAAGTTACATTGATGTATAGCTCCATGTTACATTAATATTGTACAATATATTATGTATATTATTTTAATTTATTACCTTATCTGATCTTATAAAAAATTATTTTTTAAATACATTCAATAATTAATATATTTAAATAATATATAAATTTGATATATTAGTTATCCAATAATTTTAAAAATATATATTTCTATAAATAGGATTATGGAGTATTATTGTGGCTTATCCCCTCTGCTCTTCTATTTAGCCGAAGAAGTTCTTAGACGTAGTATTTCAAATCTGGTTGCAGTCGGAGGTTTAAAGCTTAAAAATCGTCTAATAATAATAATATGGTTCCTTCGCAAATTTTTTATGCATATGACATTCTTATCTTTTGCACCGCCAAGAAATCTAACATTACCTCCTTGCAAAAGATTTTCAAGGATTATTCCAAGGCTTCCAGTCAAAATTTCAACCTCCAAAAATCATTCATATAATTCATGCAAAAATCTACAAGAGTCAAATCTTTATGTTAAAGTACAAGAATGTATGTATATAATTGTAGAAATCAACGTAAAAATTATACTTACGAGCACCACAATTGTATGATGGAAATGTCTAGCCACTCATTCCCCTTCAAAATTCCATAATAAAAGTCTTAGAAAGTATTTGAAACTGATATGGATCATGAATTAATTTAATATTCTCGCAGATGTCTGGAATACTATCTAATATCATTGATAGTCTCTTAGTGTTATATAGTTTCAATAATTCCCTAGATGACAGAACATTATTCTCTCGTGCTTGTACAATCCATAACTTTCTCAACTATATTCTCATGAATTTCCATCTGATTTGAATTTGTGTGGTTGAGTAGACCCAACAAATTCAATTTTCGCACCATAAAAACAACAGAAATATAATAAAAAATTAAAATACGCAAACAATAATAATAACAACATACAACACAATTTTCAACTTATACTTATACCTCAAGCACATAGCGGCTACACTTCTAAGGCATCTTCTCAAGCTCCTCCTCATTCCATTTCTTTCGCTCCTCCTCAACCATCTTCTCTCGGTCCTCTTGATCCTTCTAGACACTCTCCTGCACCTTCTACAACAACCTCTCCATCTCCTCCTCCAAAATCCTCTCACGCTCCTCCATCCACCTTTCACCATCCTCCAACATCCTCTCCCTTTCCTCCACTCACTTATTCTTTTCCTCTCCCAACTTAAAAACAACTATCTCTTCAATCTCTCTCTTACGGTTTACTTCTCTAGATGATTTAGATGATCCAAAATATAACTTGAAGCCAATGCCTCTTCCAAGACCACTGACACGCCCATGATGCTCCTCGGTTCCAATTGCTTCTACCAAGATGTCACGATGATCTTGTGAAGCGAAGAGGCCGACTTTGGATTGTTCAACCAGTACATCCTACAACACATATGAAATTCCATCTTTACCAAGTTGATCTAACTAAAATAAATATTGTTAAAAAAAATATCTACTTACAGTCTTTTAAGCCACTTCGCGTGTAGCATTTGATGTGAACTCGTCATATTTTCTTTGACGTGCTCTCTTCCATTTCTCGTGGCGTGATGGTGGAGATGGAGTGTGATCAAGGCTTATAGAATCTCCCAGCTCTAGTTCCCTTTGTTTTCTTTTTTTTTTTTCTTCAATAATCTTCTTTTCAAGTGTTTGATATTCTCCATTAGACAGCATATGTGGATATATATATTTCTAACTCGATTCTTCTTTCCTTTTTGACTATTCGCCAAGAAGTCAGAAGTGGTGCGAGTCTCTACAAATTTCTCCTAAACATCCCTATTAATAAATGGATACACCGGGTAAGAAGGCTTATATTTATCATTTGGATAATTAAGATAATCGTGGGTGTGTTGTGTCTTAAAGCCCCTCCAACGCTTACCAAAATATGTAAGCAATTTCTTTTTCATGATACTATCCTATAGAGTAACAATAAACACTTTCTATGTTTAGACACCAGAGTTATTAGAATTTAACAAAAAAAGATCATATATACTCGTAAAAAAAATCATAAAATTCAAAATAAATACCGTAACATCCCCCCATATGCCTTCTTTCAATTCCTCCTCAACTTCGTGCCAACTATCTATCAAAATACTCAATTTACTTCTTCCTTGTAACACAGTGTAACCCATAAAATCATCAACATGTTCAACATAAGCCCTGCCGGTTCCTATATCAATTGTAACCAGATAGCGAACACCACTTTCATGTTCTTTTTTCACCTTGGTATACATCTTGGAACCTCTAACTTTTCTTTTAAGTTGTGTATTAATAGAGGTTGTAACATATGTTGTATGGGAGATGCTTATCGAATCGACCATGACTATCTAAGTAAATAAAAATAACATAGACAACAACGTGATTCAAACAACACGTAGAAACATACTAACTACCGTTTCAATGAAAATCAAAATGATCAAGAGATGATGGTTAGAATAGAGAAACCTCAAACTATTTTAGTGATATAAACCTCAAACGTGATAAAGAAGAACAAACGTATTAGTGATATAAACCTCAAACGTTATAAAGAAGAACAAACGTACCAGAGATATAAACCTCAAATATGATAAATAAGAACAAATATATGTGCCTCAAACGAGTTATGGTTGGAATAAAGATGATGTGCGAGTTTTGAAGAATATTTGTTGGAAGAGTTTTGATAAGAGTGACAATGAAAATCGCCTAGGATTTTTGCAAAGAGAATGAGGAAATGACGTTAGAGCGTTGGTAGGTAAATGATAAGTTAGAAACTAGCTAGTGCTCTGAAGTATTTCATGCAAAATATGTGACACGTCGTTTTTATATAAAAATTGACGTGAATGTTTTTATTAAAAATAGAAAATATAAAAAGCATCATAGCACCATATTCCGCGAATTCATTTAAAAGATCTATCACGTCGATTTTTGATGAAAACCGGGGGAGTTGAGTATATAAAATAAAAAAAATTTTAAAAGGGCTTTTGAAAATAATAATTTTAAAATATTAGTGCAAAATATATTACCTCTTAGTTGGAGAATGTAACCGAGGATAATTCTAATAAATAAAAGAAACAAAGAAAAAAGAGAAACTGAAAAGGGGTCAAGTGAAAATACTTATTAAACCACTGAAAAATAAAATAACTTAAAATGCAGTAACTGATATTCGAGAGGATCTCACTTATAGCTATATTCCTTCGATTTTATAAGAAACCAAAGAAAACATTTGTATATATTTTTTTTAAAAATTAAACATGGTGTTTCTAGAACCTATACCCTCAATTTTTGAGCGTAGAAGATAAAAGTTTTATCATAAAATATATTTAACATATATATTTTTAAGAATTCACATAATCACTATATATTTTTAAGTTCACATAATCACTAACACAATCTCAACGTATATAAATTTACTAAGTTCAAGTGTTAGAATATTTTAAATATTTTATAATATTATTTATATTAATATAAAGTATTTTAAAATATTTATCAATATCATATTAAATATGAATTATTATTATTTTCATGATTTGTTATTGATTTAGGATTGAGTATATCTATCCTATAAATAAGAATTGATATCAATCTTTTGTATCTGGCAAAAAAATTTATTATCAATAATACTTTTCTCACATTCTTTATAAATAATCACAAATTCCACATTCCTTTTGTAGGTTCAAAACCAACCAAACAAAAGTTTACGGTGACTAAAATTAAATACATATGGATGAAAATGAAATACATATTTCAACCTTTTTATCATGTTAAAACTTATAATAATAAATATTTACATTATTGAGTATTGACTGCCTACATGGCTACATTACTCTTGTAATTTATAACAATTAAGTTCAAAATAAATTTTACTATTGTTTAAATAAATTTTCTTAAAACTTCTTTTTAAATATAAAATCAAAATCATTTTTAGTTATATAATACCTGTCCAGGGGTGGCCCTGAGCACGGGCTCGTGGGGCGGCGTCCAGGGCCCCATAATTTTAGGGGCACTAATTTTTTTAATATATATATATATATATATATATATATATATATATATATATATATATATATATATATATATATATATATTAAAAGAAAATATTTTATTATAAAAATACTTGTTAGAATTTTTTTTAAAGTACTGGCTAACAAAATTATAGAGGCATTACAAAGTCAAAATTAATAAGAGTTTTTTGTTTTTGCTGTAAGTTATTTTGTACAAGTTGTAAAATGAATCGCTTAGCAAATGAAGGTTTTAATGATTGGAAACATATTTATGAAAGGCTTAAAGAACATGAATCAAATGGTGCACACATGTCTTTTACTTGATTTGAATTGTAAATGCTTGGGCTAGTGCTGAAAAGACTGAGACTGAAATGGAGATTGAATGTGTGTTTATTCAAAAACGTCAAATTCGTAGAAAACAATACTATGATGAAAATCCATCTCAGTCCACATAACTTAATCTTGAGTCTGCTGAAGAGTCTTTTCGAAATCACTATTTCTTATATATTATAGATCAAACAATTGACTCACTTGATAGAAGATTTGAGCTGTATAACACATATGAAAATACTTTTGGATTCTTGTTTAGTATTTAAAGTTTTAGATCATTATCTGATAGGGACTTGAAAGCATGTTGTAAACATCTTGAAACTTGTTTAAAACATGACGATTCTCTTAATTTTTTTGGTGAAATTTTGTTTGAAGAATTGAAAGTTATTACAGAAATTGTAATAGTTGAATCAAGATCAAGCTATATGATATTGAGTTCTTTAAATACTTTTAATTGTTTTCCTAATGCAAGCATAACTTATAGAATAATATTGACTATTCCTATCGGTGTTGCATTTGTTGAAAGAAGTTTTTCTAAATTAAAATTATTAAAATCTTACTTGAGATCTACTATGTCACAAGATAGATTAAATAGTCTTGCGTTGATTTCAATTGAAAATAATATTTTGAAGAACCTTGATTATGACCAAATTATTAATGACTTGGCAACAAAAAATGCTAAGAGGATGATATTTAAATACTTTTAAAGGTTTGGTGAATTTTTTTATAAGAAAAAAATCGGATCAAGAAGAATAACAACAAGAAGAAAAAGAAGAAGAAAAAAGAAGAAAAATAACTCTCTTTATAATGGTTTATGTTTTGATGTAGTATAAACATTGATTCAACGATACATACTTGTATTGTTTTTGCACAATGTCAAATGAAAATGTGTTTCTTATCCAATTATTTCTTTTATCCTTATCTATTTATTATTAAAAAATATATAGGGGCACCAGTCTTTTGATTCACCTAAGGCATTCAAATTCAAAGGACCGGCCTTATACCTGTCATTTTATGAGTCTTATCTCCTTGATATTTTTTTATGAAATAAAATTTATAAGCTCCTCATGATTTGACATCATGGAAATAAAACATATAAAATTTTCAAGATATAACAGAAAATAAGAATAAAATCATTACTTACATTTTTAAAATGTATATATTGTTCTAGAAATTTCACTAATTAATTAATGGAAACCAAGATAAGACCTGCTTTCCCTTGCCATTTCTGACGTACATACAGTTTTAATAATTGTTACTCCACATGATATATTTTTGCTTCAATAATTGTTCTCTTTCCCAATTTTTATTTTAAGCCTTCAATTCCTCTATAACTTATATGACATTGAATCAATAATTCATAGACCATAAATTATTCATATTCATTCAAACGAACAATAAAATTAACAAAAAGATTCATTCAATCATAATTATGCCAATCTAGATTGATTTTTATATCACAATTTGATGATTTTATATTTTTATAACATTCATTTAACCTACAATAATCTTATGTCTGGTTAGATTTTTTTTTATAATGAATACTATTTTAAATTAATTCAAAAGAGATCAAGTAATAAAAACATTATACAAAAAGATAGTTGAATAAACAAATATATTCAATTGCATAAATAAGACTAGTAAATTACATAACTCAAATAGATCACAAGAAAAAAAATAGGAAATTTTTTTGGCCACCTCCCAACCTTCTAGTCCACCTCTGGTGAAAAACCCAAACTACCCGTGACTTCGGAAATGCATTTCCGAAATGCAAGAAAAAGGTGTTTTCGGAGATGCATCTCCGAAAGCGCCTTTTTTTTAAAAAAATTTGACTTATTTCGGAAATGCATTTCCGAAAACACCATTTCGGAAGTTCATTTCCGAAATATTGTGCGTTTTGCAGATTAAGCAAAACAGCCCCCCTCCCCCCAAATCATTTACCCTAAACCAATATCAAACTCAACTCCTCTGAGATTTTGTGCAAACCCACTTCCAAGGCTGCATCAAAGGCTCTAATCACCTTGCTATACTACATTCAAAAGCCCTCCAATCACTCAATTTGTAAGTTTTATATTTGTTAGATCCATATTTCAAATGCATGTTAGGGTTGTTTTCAATTGCATAAATGATATAGGCGTAGATTGTTAGTAGTATTTAGGTTGTTTAGAAGCATTATGGGTTGTTTTGAAGTTTGAATTTGGGGTCTGCCATTGGAGGTTGTAGAGAAGTTCTGCGCAGGGGTGTTTCGGAAGTTCATTTCCGAAAACACCTCCATCCCGGTTTCGGAAATGAACTTCCGAATTGTATCAGAAGTGCAATTTTTTTAGTTTTTTCTTTTGTCTCACATATTAATCGATTTCAATTGTTTACAGGAACATGTCAGGCAACCAACCAGCACGCATCAGACAGGGTAGAGAGACCCAGACTGCGTCGGCTAGACGCGAGCGGGCGGCGGCGCAGCTGGCGTCGATACAGGGACGGGGGCAGGGCCGGGGACGACGTGTGCGAGTTCCCGTGGACGTGGGAGAGGGTACCTCTTCATCTGGATCTAGAAGTCGGCTGGATTGGGTATCTTCTTCCCGCCAGCGAGAGGAGGAGGAGGAGCAGCAGGAGGAGGAGGTGGCAGTGGCATACCACGAGCCGGAAGGGGTACCAGATGTTAACCCTCCATCCGGGGAGGAGGATGAGCAGGAGGACAGCTACCCGGGAGGGCCCTTTGACACTTCCGTGCTGATATCCTACCGCGATCACGTCGCTCGGCGTATCTGGGAGGGAGAGGTATTTTTTTTTTAATTTAACCGTTTATAATTTAGACGTTTATTCGATATTTTCTTAACGGTCTATTTAACATATGCTTTTATTTGTTTTTTTGTAACAGGAGAGAGATCCTTTGAAAATGGTGAACGACGCCCGGAAGATTTTCAGTCTGTTTAAACCAGCAGCTGAGTGGTTTAACGACGCGGTGCGAGGTTCAGGGCTTAGCGGGCTCTGCATGACGGGGTACACCACCATCAGCCACGGCATGCAGGGGGCTTTTGTGGAGCGCTGGCACAAGGAGACGTCTTCTTTCCACTTGCCGGTTGGGGAGATGACGATCACCTTAGATGATGTGTAGTGTCTTCTCCACCTGCCGATCAGGGGTCCGCTGTTGGCCCACACCCGGATCCAGAGGGTCGAAGCCAGTCAGTGGATGGCGCTCTATTTGGGAATGGAGCCCGAAGTTGCTGACTATGAGTGCATCACGACATCTGGGCCTCATATCCAGTTCACCACACTGAGCGCTTATTTCGAGCACCACTTGGACGCGGCAGCCGAGGCTGAGGAGGCGAGTGACGATATATTCACACAGTATCACCGCGGCTGCGCTCTCCAGTGCTGGTACATGCATGTGGTAGGCGCTGCATGCTTTGTGGACAAGAGTGCAAAGTACGTCGACGTGACCTACCTCCGCTACTTCATGGACCTGGATACCGTTCACCAGTGGAACTGGGGGGCAGCTACTCTGGCATACCTCTACCAGAAGCTAAATGAGGCCTCCAACTGGAGGACGAGGCAGTTGGTCGGATCCTGCATACTACTTACGGTACGTTTCATTTTAATTGTTTCGTATTTATTTATGTTTCGTATTTATTTATAATACATTATCGTGTTTCTGTTTCAGAGCTGGATCATCTCCTACTTCTCCCGCATCCACGGCTTCCACATCGATCCTGCGTACGTTGACGCCATGCCCAGGGCCGTCAGATACGTTCTCCAGAGGGGGAACAATGCGGTGGGACCATACCGAGGGTACCTGGACCGCACGATGCACGACGACGTCACCTGGAGGCCGTTCAACGACTACACTCAGATTGTCCCCTTTGACGGCATATCTCTATATTCTGGCTGGTTGGCATGCGAGACTACCATCATGGTCCGGTATCTTCCTGAGCGGTGCATGCGGCAGTTTGGATTCGTGCAGATGATACCCATATCACCCTTCGAGGCTGCTCCCGACACAGTGACCAGAGTGCAGCTCACTGCCATGTTTGAGGATTGGGAGCATCATGTGGTACCGGAGGAGTATCGTCGCCGGCGGGTCACCCAGGACTGGCACAGTGTGGAGGGGTACGTCACATGGTTCTATCGGGTTTCACATCCTCTGCTGACACCCGACGCTCCCGGCGCTCCTAGGCCAACACACGAGGAGATCCTAGAGAACCAGCAGGCCGAGGATGACCACGCCATTGATCTCCTGCCGATCTGCCAGCAGATCGAGATGCTTGGGTGGGACGCATTGGATCGAGGTGTCGTTCATCAGGGAGGTCCAGAGGCAGTCGCCGTGATGGAGATGATCGTCACTGATGCGGGCCGTGCGGCGGCATACAGGCGGCAGAGGAGGGCCCAGGGTGAGAGGGTTAGGCACACCCAGTAGCGGTCGGGTTTATTTATTTTTTGTTTTCGGATTGTATCTTTAGCACACTATTTTTTTTGGATTTGGATCGGCTTGTATATATTACTTTTTTTATCATATTAGTTTTTTTTGTTTATATGTCATTTATTTTATTTCCCGGTTTCCTTTAATTAAAAATACGAGACTGTTAAGAAAAACATAAAAAAAAACACAGTTTCTGCATAATTCGGAAGTTCATTTCCGAAACCCCCCAAAATCTGAACAAAGATGTTTTCGGAAGTTCATCTCCGAAAACACCCCCCATGAGGTGTTTTCGGAGATGCACTTCCGAATTGTGGAAATTTAAAAAAAAAAAAGTGCTTCGGAAGTTCATTTCCGAAGCAGGGATAATTTGGGTTTTTCGCTGGGGGTGACCCCCATAGGGAGGTGGCTAAAGAAAAAACCAAAAAATATCATCTACATCAACCAATAACAAACTAGCTACTTAGTATTTGCCAACCTCCTCTCTTTTTTTTGCACTAGTGTGGATTTTTTTTATATGTTGTTATTTGCTTCCTTCACATTTCAGATCAACAAACTTAATGTTTGCTATTAATATATGGGGAATGCTTTTCTATTATATGAGGATGAGCCCAACACTTGAAAATTACGAGTGTGTTAGAATTGACGATAGATAGAATTGATTCTAGTAGAATTGAGTTTGATAGAATTGAATTTATCAGAATTGAGTTTAGTAGAATTGATTTATGTTTGTATATATTTATGTAAAAGTGAGTAGAACAATAAATTACAGTGTAAAAATTATCCAGAATCAATTCTGGAGGCAGAAGCTACAAATTCTAGCTTCAAGTAGAATCAATTCTGGTGAAAGAATCAATTCTATTTTTGTCTAACCAAACGTTTTAAAATTTCTCAGAATCAATTCTACCCCTCTAGAATTGCTTTTGGCCTTTCCAAAAGCCAAACTGAACATGCACTAAAAAATGTTCTTTTTTATTTGGAGATGTATCTCTGGACGCACATGAAATTACACAATTATAATTTAGTCACACGCCTCATTTTTGTCAAAGTATAGTTTGCAAAACATCTATGTAAAATTTTTTGGGTGTATCCGGAGATGCATCTCCAAAATATTCCCTGAAATAATTTAAAAGTTATTGAAAACTTGTTTATTGCACACATGGGATATTTCAGAGATGCACTCCGAAAATCCTACTGAATGGTTCCAAGGCAGCAAGCAACATTGTTCCAACATTGTAATTTTTTAAGGTAAGTTATATTAAAGTGAGATCAAGTTATATTAAAGTAAAACAAAGCAAAAAATCAAACATTAATTTAAAAAAATTAAAATGTATCGACCAAAACATAACTTATTCTGAAAATACAAAAAATCGTACAACTAAACATAACTTACTGAGTATGTCTAACTATCCAGCTTCTCCGTCTGTAACGCAAGACATTTCGTGCCTCGTTAATAATGACTTCTGTGAGGGCCAACTATGGATCACCTTCTTCAAAAAGTCATGCCTTAATACCTGATCTCATCGTATCCACAATACACCGATAGACACTGCTTATATTTTGGGTGTGGTCATCCTTAGCCTCAAATACCTCCTGATTAAATGATCTAGGTGGTCTTCCAGGAGTATATGGTGTTATGACAGGGTGTGATACCCTATAGAACCATGTCATGTAGTCTCTTGCATATGCCCAATGTAAACACCTGACCTACATGTCAGTCATCTTGAGTATAACGAAAAGAGGTCCATTGGACGCGTCTAGCGGTGATCGTCATATGAGCAGAAGGCAATGTCACATGCTCGATTCCCTTTATATGGAGCAAATGCGGCAGCACGTGGCAAATCCTCTCGGTGTAGTTAAATACAAGTTCCCATCCAATGATGCGAGAAAAGTGGAGATGATCCATATCTAAAAATGGTTTAGATAAAGTATTAATAACAAGTGTAACAAAAGAGTTATGAAAATATTAGTGATAGTAAATTATTGTAAGCAGCATGTGACTTCTTGTCATCTGCTTTGTCTAGAAAATTTTATAATATTTGACCTATTAAAAATTTTGAGATTTTTCTATTGTAAAAATTTATGAATTCGAAAAAAGAATTATATTTTAAATATAAATATAAATTTAGCCAAATTTAAACAGTGGTTAATATTTAAAAATATGATTTTTTAAATAAAAATTGGAACCAATATATGTCAATTTTTCAAAAACTAAAATATCCTGTAGTATATATATGCTGCATATTTTATGTAGTTAAATACTTGGATTAATTTTTTATTGATATATATTTTGTCATTCACAAAATACAGGAACTTAGAAATTTCAGACATTTAAAATTTAACAAATATTCGATACCTAATCTTTAATAGTTCAAAAAGATCATAATATATTTTCTTGTCAGAATACTTAGTATTTTTCATAGTTAAAAGAATTTAACATTTTTACTCATTATTGACAAATTAAAATTAAATTATTTATAAGAGGAGAATAGAATTAAACAACTTTTAAAAAATGAGAGGTCTAATTGAGGGGTAAATGGATCTCTTTAAACAACTTTGTTGGACAACAATTACCCAAAGAAAAAAGCCCAGCCCAAAAAATAAAAGCCCAGCCCAAAGTATTTACTATTTATCCAATAATTATTTTTGACAAAAAAAAAAACATAACAAAAATTTGATCATGTTATGTGGATGAGAAACCATAGAACAAACAAATGAACCTCAAATATTGAGAATCAACCAACACAAACGTTAGTGAGTTGTAAATACTAATGATGCTTGTTAGCCATATCCAAGCTCCTTTTGGAGCCATGTTTGCAAACTGTTCCATCCCATCTTCAACCAAATTCATCACTTCAAACTCTCCACAAAGTTTCACTAGAAGAAGCTCCATTAGAACATTGAATCTTATACTAGCCAAAGCTGTAAGAAACGCAGACTCAACTTCACCCTCAAAGCCCTCTTCCAATGATCAAACTGTTTTTGTTGGCGATAAGGATGTTCCATTGGAGGGTGTCATTCAGTTCGACAAACCCAACTCATCTGCTCGTATTGAAAAATGGGGGTAATGTTATTATTTTTTTGTTGGTATTTTTATGCATAAAAATGGAAACTTTATGTTAATTTTCATCTGGGTTTTTTTGGTTGTAGGCGTGTAGCTTTGTTTGCTGGTGGAGATGTGTTGGCTTTGCTTTTGTTTTCAACTATTGGAAGATATAGTCATGGACTCTCTATTTTTGACTTTGAAACTCTGCATACTGCTGATCCTTTTATAGCTGGTATGTTTGGTTTTCATGATTGTGAAGTTTATGTCTTTGAAATCAAGGTTTTACATTGTTCACGCGCCACTGTCCTTGATATTGTGAAGAATTGCAAGTAAATAGTTGCATGCAGCCTTAGTATGTAGGACAAACATTTCAGATTGAAGTTTGAAGTTGTGTTCGGTCTCTGACTTGTGAAGTTTTTGTCTTTGAAATCAAAGTTTTACATTGTTGCCGCGTCGCAGTGCTTGATATTGTGAAGAATTGCAAGTAAATAGTTGCATGCAGCCTTAGTATGTAGGACAAACATTTCAGATTGAAGTTGTGTTTAGTGTGTGACACATTTGTGTTTTTCATGATTGTGAAGTTTTAGTCTTTGAAATCAAGGTTTTAAATTGTTGCTGCTTCACTGTCCTTGCTATTGTGAAGAATTGCTAGTAAACAGGCTCATGAAGCCTTTACATGTATCACCAATGATTCAGATCGACGTTGTGTTTGGTGTCTGACACGTGTCTGTTTCTGACAACAACACATTGCGGTAAATGGCCTCATGCGATGCAACCTTATTATGTAGCACAAACTCCTCATATTGAAGGTGTATCTTGCATTTTTTTTTGTCTGAGACGCGTTAGTATTTGTGTATGTGTCAAGTGCTGCATTGACCATAATCAAACTGACATAGTATTTGCATATTCATAAAATGCTAATATTGCGGCTGAGATTGATGTTGTGAACCTATTTTCTAAATTAGAGATTTGAAATTTGTTGGATGTGTTTCAATGGTTGGCAGGGTGGTTTTTAGGTGCTTACTTCCTTGGAGGTTTTAGTGAAGATGGGCGTGGGATGAATGGTCTACCCAAAGGTCTCATTGCTACTGCTAAATCATGGGCTGTTGGGATCCCTGTAAGTTGAACATGGTCTCCTATTTGGAGCTTATTGGCTTACTTCAAATAATCTATCTTTACATCAGTTGTTGTTCTAACTGCGTTGATATTCTCATTTTTGGCATTTTTTCTTTAGCATTTTAGTCCAAATAAACAACCATTTTGGTTCTTAAATGTGTGAGGTACTCTTGCACTGTCGCAACAGTCCCAAACTGTATCAAAGTTACTAAAGCCAGAGTAATCAATAGCAGCGCTATTCCGCTTTAGGCCGGCCGCTATGGGAAGAGTCCTAGCGGTGCAGAACACTATAGTGGCTGCTATAGGGTAAATAGCGGATACCAGAACAGAGCGGTTTCTGGCCCGCTAATTATTTCCCCCTCAAAAAAACCTAAACCACCCCTTAAATTTACAATGTTTTAATGATAATTTTGGACTTTTCAATCAAATTTGAGTCGAAATTCAACCTTAACCTTCCTTCATAGTCGTTTACACTTCAATAGTCATGTGTGTTTTGATTTATGAATATTTTATGAGTTGAGTTATTTGTTTAATTTTACATTAAATATATCTTTATAATTACTATATGTAATTTTTCCAAAAAATGATCAAATAAAGAGGTCATCCCGCTCCCGCTATCCCATGTTTGGGATTGGCTGCTCCGGGCCACTATCCGGGAATGACTATTTTGACTAAAACATATGCAAATGTGTCTTTCATGAGCCAATTTAGTTCTCGAATGTTTCTTTTGTTAGTTAGTTCGACTATTGAATATATCTTCCCTTAGTCACTTGGTTCATAAATTAAAACTACTAGCAAAAGGCAGAATTGGAGATGTTTTTGTAATTTCGACTCATTCAGAGACTACTGCGACAATGTCTCACATATTTAGAGATCAAAATGCCTGTTTACTCAGTTTTTTACTGAGTCTTCAATGTAGTTTTTCGAATACTTGAAACTTCATAATTGAATAAACTAGTTGCTTACAAAAATTCAGAGATAAGTAAAATGAACTCTTACATTTGAAGTACTAATTGAAGAATGATTAGTTGAGTATGATGTTACTTCGGAGTTTCAACTGCTAAATTTTAATATGGTATGAGAGTCTGTCCAATATCCATTGGATCATTTGTTATATGGCCACTCTGATCACGCTCTAGATGTTCAGTTTTATTTTTCTTTCTGTTGATCTTACCAACAACTAATGTTACTTATATCTTTTTAACTTGTTGGCAGATAGGAATAGCAATAAGGGCAATAAAATCAGGCCATTTGCCTAACTATGGTTTTGTACTTGTGAGTCTCGGAAGCACCGCTGTTCTACTCATCGCAGTCCGGGCATTACTATACGCCATTACTCCCTTCGACAATAGTAAGAAGAACGATGTCTATCGCAACGGAAATCCCTTCGAACTTTTTGAGGTACATAATCTTTTCAGCTTTATCAGATCCTTTGATGTTACATTTCTTATTCCATCACATAATACAAAATTTGTTTCTTTTCTTTTGTAGCTTCTCACATCATTAGTACGGCGGTGGTAACCGTTATTCGGTTACATGTTCATGGTGCTGTAATGTATATGCATCGAGATATCGGTTTCCATGACAAAATCTCTATGTTACCACTCCATTCAAATGAAACAAGTAGAAGCATTATACATATGTTTGTTGTAATTGAATTTCAATCATTGGTTGTTACATAATTTACAAATTTGATTAGTTTATAAAAGGGTTTAAGTCATTTGTACCATTTTCTGCTCCATTTGCACTATGGTCTGCTAGGTTTTTCTGAATGAGCATACCATTCACATCACACGATGATGAAAGTTTTCGATGTTATATTCTGTTTGCACATATTTCAAATTAGTTCATAAAGTAGTCAAGTTCTTGAAATCAAATAGGTCATTGAGAGGTAATTTTTTTTCCATCCTTATATAGATTATCCCAAATCCTAGGCAGAAAAGTAAAAAATGCTTATAGTTTATATGGATGCACTATTTTCACATAAAATAAGCACAAATAAGTGAGCAAAGATTTTATGGAGAATATTTTCGAAAACATCTCATACGAAATACAATTGATTAAATAGATAAAAATGGACTTAGGAATATTTTCGGACTAATTTTTTTGCAAAAATGAGGTGGCTGCGTTAAAATAGCTAAAAATGGACTAATAAATATTTTTGGAGATGCATTTCCGATTAATTTTTAGCAAAAATGAAACAGTTGGGTTAAAATAACTAAAAATCTATTCCGAAATATTTTTGGAGATGTATTTTTAAATTATTTTTTTCTTTCAAAAATGAGGTTAAAATAACTAAAAGGAGTTGAAACATGATTATAATTCACTCCATTTTAAAATTTGGATTTTTGATTTTGACTTTTATATAATGTTTCATAGTGAACTATACATCTATTGATGTTGCCCCAAGTCTTCCTTTACACCTTGTGATCTTCCTTCTTGAATGATCTACTTGTAAATCAATCACCATTTGATTACCTAATGATCTACTTGTAAATCAATCACCATTTGATTTGTAGGTAGTTTCATAAATTCTTCTTCTCCTATGCCTTCAACTATATTATACTCTATTTGCTTTCACACACAACTAATCAGTACGGTCAAAATAATTTTTTTTAATATGTAGTAACAAGACAATTAACTTTGTCTCCAGGATCTTCAAATTTTAATGGCTAAATTTAAGAACAGTAACAAAAAACAATAATAAGGAGATTTTGTAGAAATATCTTTTACTCAAACGAAAAAATAATTTTTTGGATGAAATATGGGAATCTCAGTTACATGTATATGAGTGTCAAAGTATAATTTTTCCAAATATGGTTTTGAATGTTTAAGGTGGTGCCATCTCCCTCCTTACCTTATCACTCGATAATTGATAGCTTGTAGACATTGTATGTTGCCATTCTCTGGAACTAGAAATGAGAGTCTTAACATCCTAATCATATCTTGTCTCATTAATGGAAACCTATGTCTAAAACTAAGTTTTATCCACCATAGTTTGAGAGCCTTTAGTTCCAATTGTTTCACTTCATCCTCATACGAGTCTCATAAAAAATAACATTTATGTTTATAATGAAATTTGATCCTCTAGATTCCATGTTCCACAACTAGTATCCATTCACACATTAAAGATAATAAATAAAGCCAAATTTCAAAACTATAGCATTAAGTTTGTCTTGCTTGATATGCTCTAACGATAAAACTCTAAAAAAATTTAAATTAGACTAATATATCAATTTTCCACTCCAACCACCCACAAATACTATGAAGCATATTCTTATTGTTGAACAAGTGACTCCAAAGATAAGAGGGAGGAGAATTGTGGTATTCAAAATTCGTGATTAATTTAAAGGTTTTATTACATAAAAAGCAAATGTGTTATCACAAAATCAGAGGGAAAACCAACGGAAAGAAAATAAATAGAAAGGTAAATAACAAAATTTAAAGAGATAGGGTAAGATAGGTGCCACCTGAGAATTATCCAAATTTGGTCGAATGTTAGTCTAGTCCTGTCCCCAAGAGATCTTCTTGAGATTTCACTATAATATTGAGTTTTTACAGGTTATGTCAACAAACCCTTGATACAAGAAATCAACAGATTTTACAGTGGCCTATTCTCCCAACCAAAAGAAAGCTTTTTTCGCAGGATGAACTTATGAATTGAGTAGGGAATTCACTGACTAATCTCAATCACTAAACAAAACTTTTGCATGTTGAGTTCTATAACCAAATAGAGATTTTTCAATGATTGATCTTAAGAATCAAACTTAATTCTTCAAGAATATCGCACTCCTAAAAGTAAAACAATGGCACGAGACGAGTAAAACTTTTTCTTCACAAATAATTTTCATTTACAAGGCCATTAGGCAACTTTGATTAAAGAAAATATTTAAAGAGAGAAAGTAAATATAAAAATTGATAAATAATTAGGAAAACTGCAAATTCTTGTGGGAAATGAAGTGAGAAAAAGCTTCATTTATATAGAAAATTTTTTGGCTCAAAAAGCTAATAATCCATTGGACAAATTAATGGGCTAATCGATTAAGTACCTAAAATAATCAATTATTAAGGCCCAAAATGAAAGGTTTTGATATAGTGATGTTACCAATCATTAAGAGACAGTCATAATCAATTATAGACTCAAATAAGCATCATCTAATCGATTAGGCAAAAGATTCAATAAAGAAAAGTCTCTTAATCAAACATACATTCCCCTAGTCAACTAGTTAGGCCTAAAAAACAATTTTGGGTGATTTTGTTCAGTAAAGAGATGCATTAAAAGTATTTTAAGTGTGTGTGTGTGTGTGTGTGTGCGTGTCTGTGAGTTGTCTTAGTATCTTAGAATTTACTCTCCTACTTTCACAAGACTCTGGTCACTGAAGCAAACACGACCAAACGAGTTTTCACAATTCCTCTCTTTCATAACTCTAAAGCTTTGAAGTTCCTTTTCCAGATATACCGATCATATAAGAACTTCATTGGAACATTGAATCTTTTACTTGGTGAAACTCGAGATATCTTTGAGTTAATCTCCATCATCAAATAATTGGAAAGAAATTACCATCGACTTCAACATTCATCAGCATTATTGTCATCGAAACACCAAGAAGGTTATCAACATCATGATCATCAACTTTGTGCCTGCAAGCACATAGGTTCATATTATTTCCCTTTTCGTAATGCCAATATAACCCTCAGGGAGGTGGTAAAAGAGAAAAAAACTTATTGATAAAATTTGGAGTGATTAGACTCTCCCTCACATGAATAGAGAGTATACTGTACTCTCCCTAGGAGTATAGTTCTCCTTGTTTAGCATTGTAAAAAAGGCGGGAAAAACAAGTATAACATATTGATCACATATAATCATTTATAGAAAAAGAGGAAGATGAGGGAGAAGAGGAAATTAAGCATACTAATCTATGCATTATTAATTTAAGATTCTTTGTTTAGTTCTTATGAAAAAGAAGTTTTCTTTAGGAAGTGGTTTTGTAGAAATGTTTATGAGTTGATAAGATGAAGTCACAAATTCAAGTAAGCATTGCCCTTTTTTAATATGATCCCTAATAAAATGGTGCCTAGCCTCAATATGTTTATCTCGAGAGTGAAGTATTGGGTTTTAAGTGAGATTTATAGCGCTACTATTGTTTCATCTTATCGGGATAACTCCAATACTAACATCGTAATCATTGAGTTGATGTTTCATTCAAATAATTTATGAGCAACAACTACCTGCAAGAACGTATTCTTCCTCAATTGGAAATAGTGTGACACTTGGTTATTTCTTGTTATTCCAGGAGACAAGCAAGTTCCCAAGTGACACGTACCGCTGGTACTTTCCTATCCAATTTACAGCTAGCATAATCATAATCGGCGTGCCTAACTAAGTGACACTCCTCTCCTTTAAGGTTCCATAAACCCATTTGTTCTGCGCCAGTGAGATATCTCAAGATGTGTTTGACCGTACTGAGATATAATTTTTTTGAGGATGCTTTAAAACAAGAAAAAAGGAACATATCAAACATGATATCAAGAAGGAATACAATGAGATAAAGGAGAGAACATATCATACCTCTTGATTTGCTTTCCTTAGCTGGTTTTCTATTTTCTTCCTTGTCGAGGTTACATGATTTTCCCATTAGAGTTACTATTATTTTGGTTTTCTCCATGTCATACCTCTTTAGTAGATCTTTTCAATATTTTGATTGATTGATGAAGGTTCCTTCCTTAGCTTGATGATTTTGAAGCCCTAGGAAGTACCAAATCTCCCCCATTATTGACATTTCGAATTCATTTTGCATTATTTTAGAAAAATCTTTGTACAAGGATTCATTAGTAACACAGAAGATGATATCATCAACATAAATTTGAACTAGTAAAATGTCATGCCCAGTTTTCTTGACAAAAAGAGTTTTATCAACTTGTCCTCTTTGAGACTTGTTTGAAGCAATAACTTGCTTTGATGATCGTACTAAGCTCTGGGAGCTTGTTTAAGACCGTATAAAGCTTTCTTAAGTTAAAAAATGATCGAGGAAGATTGAGTTGATAAAACATAGAGGTTGATACACATATAAAGTTTGAAATTCATGATGCAGAAAAAAGCTAATAACATCCCTTTGGCCCATAATCTAGCTACGGGAGCATAAGTTTCATTGAAATATATTCTCTCTTATTTATTGTAACCTTTTGCAACAGGTCTAACTTTATTTCTTAACATATTTCCATATTTGTCCAGCTTGTTGCGAATGACCCAATGAGTACCAATCACTTGATTAGTTACAGGTTTGAGAACGAGTTCCGAAACGTTGTTTTGTTCAAATGGATTTAACTTCTATTGCATGATAAGATACCAATGTTCATCAATGATAGACTCCTCGATTCCTTTTGGCTCAATTTATGAAACAAAATTCCCAAAGTTACATACCTTATTAAGGGTGTGTCAAGTAGCGACTCTCTTAGATATATCTCCATTAATATTCCAAATAGGATGGTCCTTTGCCATCCTCCACTCTCTTGGAAGATCTTGATGGACTAAAGGAATATATTCGTTTTGATCTTGAACAGGTTCTTGATCTGAGACCTGATTTTGAATTGGACTTGTTTTACTTATTGGTCAATTTCTTTCATATTTGTCTTTTTCCAGAATACTTGTTCAGTCAATAACATCTATTTTTAATGGTTTAGGATTAGTTTCATCAAAAGTAACACGAAGCGATTCTTCTATAGTTAGGGTTCTTTTGTTAAAGACTTTAAAAGATTTGCTCAAAGTGGAATATCATATGAATATGCCTTCATCAACTTTTGCATCAAATTTTTTGAGGTTATTTTCCCATTGTTAAGGATACAAAGTTTGCATCCAAAGACGAGTAAATGATAAATATTTGGCTTTATTTCTTTATATAATTTATAGGTCATCCACTTTAGAATTGGTCTTATCAAGACGCACCTATTAAAGTGTGGAAAAGTATTGGAAATAGAGGCATCAAATGATTCACTAAAGCTTTAAATAAAATTATGAGGTCAAAGCATGTTTTGGATGAATGACGAAGAAGCACTCTAATTCCAACTTATAAGAAGATAAAGGATATGCAAAATTGTGTAAATTCTAAGGAGATTAAACTTATGAGTCACACCATAAAGTTATAAAAAAAAATAGTGAATGAATAGAGAATAAGGAAAAGGAATAATGTTACTAATAATCAGTTTGGTTTTATGCTTGGGAGGTGGACTATTGAAGAGATCTATTTACTACGACGTGAGTTGGAGCGGTATCTGATGGATCAACAAGGTCTACCCTTAGTTTTCATTGATTTGATGAAAAGGAAATGATAAATAGTTGGGAGAAATTTATTAGAAAGCAATAGATAAAAGGGTTTTAGATTGTCTTTATTCAAGCTACCTAAATAATGTATGAGGGGGATCTCGGCTAGTGTTTGCATAAATACTGGAGAGACAAACAATTTTCTCGTTACAATATGATTGCACTAGGGTTCAAACCTAATACACTACCTTTATACTTTAATATTGAATGTATTTATGAAACAAATTCAATAACTAGCACCGAGATGTATATTTTTTGTATATTACATAGTCCTATTTGAAGAATCGAGAGAGAAATTAATTGAGAGGTTAGAGATGAGCCTTAGAAGCATATGTATCATGTTTGAGCAAAAGTATTCTTAACTTAAAAGTAAAAGTTGACAATTATATACTGCCATAAGTTACACTAAACGATAGAGAAATATAATGAAATGTAAACTATTGAATTTAAGTTGAGTGGTTGAAATTGAGAAGGATATCAATTATTTTAAGGAGATATGAAAAAGAAATTTTATTAAAGTGCAAGATTGACTTTGTTGTAAAGGAGATAAAATGCCTAGCTATAAAGAACTAACAAAAGAAAATATCTCGGATTTAGTCTATAATCAGACTAATTGAAATTAGATTAGAAATAACAAATATTAAAAATATTAAAATATCAACTTAAGTGCTTTAATCATATAATGAAATAATATAAAGAATAGATTTAAGGATAGTCAAACTACTAGATTTAATATAGGATTCAATATAAGGTAGTTTGAACTTTTACATTTGATCGTAGTTATTATTGAGAATTGAAATAGACCGATCAATTTAAATTATTTTTTACAAACATATTAGCTATTTTTGGACTAAAAAGATTGTTCTTAAGCGACAACCAAAAACTCACATTTTTAAGGTTGTTTTTAATTTATGATTCAAACCCACAAAAGTAGAAGGCTGTCTAATTGACTGTAAAGAACATTTATCATTGGACATTAAACATCTAAATCTCTACATGATTGTCCTGTTTTTCCTATCATAATGTTCACTTTGCTTAACAATTTCATTATCCATAAAAAAATGATCAAAGTATTCAAAACAAAACTGTCTAAATACACATTACTATAGGGTTGAGTGAAAGGTATAGGTAGTAGGATAGGGTTGCTGGATTGGGTAGATCTAAGAGGAATAGCTATGGAGTAGCTAGTTGCTAGGTTAGGGTGTTAATTCTCTGAGTGCTATATGCTGGTGTAGTAGTATGATAGCTGTAGGGGAAGAAGACTTATTTGTGTACTGCATGTAATGTCAAATCAACCTCACACTAGATACGTTGCCAGCTATATCAAATGTACTACTAGTGGTCACCAATTTTATTTTCTTAATCTTCTCATCATGGTCCTAACTATTTTAAAATAAACATTTTAAAATTTTAATATAATCATTGATAACTCTATGGTGTTGAACCGTCAAAGTTGCAGGTATCGATTTAAGTCGTATAGAAGTGGGTTCTTTAGGTTTGGCCGTTTGGGTGATTATTAGTTTTTATAAGGTCTCTTCTGATCGGAATCTTTAATGGTTGATTTATTTGTTTGTCTTCGTGCTTAGTCGAATACAATAAAGGAAATTAAGTTTTGTTTTTATTTGTCGAAGATTGAAATTTTAAGGCAATTTAATAAGCTGCACAAGGAATATTAATTAGAAACGAGATGTATTTAACTCAGGGTTGACTTCTTTGTTTGACCCATTATAAGTGATTCAGCCTAAATCTTTTCTGCAAACGAGTTAGGTTGAGGTAGGTTAAGTTTGAGTTTGGATCCAACCTAGACACTTAAATGAAACACCGAAATGTGCACAATCCATAAAGTATGAGGATGCAAATGGGTGAAATACTTTAATGAGAAAATTCGGGATGTACATAGTCCCTCGAGTATGAGGCTCAAAAGGATAGATGCTTTATGGGAAGAAATTGCAATGTACGGAGTTCCTCAATCATAAGACCCAAAGAGGATGAGATGCTTTATGGGGAGAGATTGAAATGTACGCAGTCCCTCAAGCATGAGGCCTAAAGGGGACCATATCTTTTATGGGAGAGATGGTGATAAAAGAAGGTTGGGCCCATGTTTGTTTTACCGGAGCCCTCGGGGAACTTTAATAAACACGTCAAAAAGTACATATGTGCATACCCCTGTAAGGGGAGGGAGACTTAAAAGTCTTAGTAGATTTATAACACGATATGGTGTAAGAAATTTACCACGATGGAGATAATCCTTATACGATGATGTTTTGTGGTAGTTTTAAGAGTCTTACTCACATGAGGTGAGAGACTCTGCTGATGACCGGTGCTTGGAAGAAAGCGTATGGTTAAGGTCAATAGGGTGCTAAGACCTTAGTGAACATTATGCTCTTTAGGGCGTAAAGAATGTGTATGCCTTAGATTCTGCCTTCTCCCCTTAAGGGGAGATGTATTTATGAAGGCCTCTAGGGTATACGGTTTGAGTTGTCAATGGTGGTGTCAATCACTCCCTTCCTAAGTTCTTGACCACCTATATTTCAAGAGTTAGTGCAGACTCTGTCTTTCTTAACTCATACGTCACGGATACCTCTGGGCGGGATCCTCGAGTTATTGCTTGGCCGACACGATTCCTGGGCGAGGGTGCCCTGGTTTAGGACCTCCATAAATCTAACACTACTCTAATCATATGTCCTTTATCACATGATTGACTAACGCTTAAAAGTTAATGTTTAATCCTTTTGACTAACAAAACTCCATATACGCTGATTGTTTAGGGATTTCCCCTGATACCTTCACCAAATATTTTACATTTATTATTATCTTCACACGTGATGTGATTGCGTTCTTTATGATCAAAATCGAGGAACATTGGAGTGCCCCTCGCATTGAAAAACCATTGTCTATAAACCATGTCTTTGTTTTACAACAATACATTCACTACTACAAATAATAATTTTTATACAAAACATTCACCTCACCCAACAAAAAGCTGAGGTATAATTCTAAGATGCACCATGTTTTTTTTATTTAAAAATATCATATATTCCCTCGTTTTTTGAAAATAATTTAGGGAAAAACTAATTCAATACATGCTTTGAATCCTAGCAAATGTAGTTTACGCTTTTATTTCCTTAAAAGTGATGTCTTTCTTTTTATTTTATTTTAGCTTGTTTGCAACTTTGGTCCCTCTATTTTTTTTTTTATAGTTTTGGTCCCTCCATTTTAAAAATCAGGATTTTGGTCCCCTTTTAAGGTTTTTTGTTTGGATTTTAGTTCCTGGTAGCCTAATCACTATTTTGGTTTTTAAAATGGAAGGACCAAAACCCAAAAAAGAGAAAAAATAAACGGTTAAGAATGTTTTTGGTCCCTATAAAATTATCAAATTTTGTTTTCGTTCCCTATTTAAAAAATGACATGTTTTAGTCCCCAAAAAATTATTATGCACGTAGTTTTAGTCCATGGTGTTAAAGCGATGCTTATTTTTGAATGATTATTTTACACACATGTTTAGAACGTTATAAAAAGTTCGTTGAAAAAAAGGAACTCAAAATTTAATTTATAAGTCAAGATTTGCATTAATTTTATCATTATCATTTGAAATTTAAAAAATTCATATTTAATTCTTCTCATTTTAAGAAATTCTCTAATTTGGTAAGAAAATATTTTATAGCATTCTAATCACGTAGGAAAAATATTATTCAAAATTTAAAAGTTTAAGGGTAATTAAACAGTTTTCAAAATTTTAGAAAATAGTAGAGACTAAAATTGAATGCATAAAAATTTTGTAGGGACTAAAATATGTTTTTTTATAAGGACTAAAAATGAAATTTGAAATATTTAACCCAAAAATAAAAGAATCAAAGTTGCAATTAAGCCCTTTATTTTTTATTTTTAAATTAAATGACATATTCCTTCGATTTATTTAGTAATCGAGACATTAGATAATCATATTTTACTATAAAAGCACTCGTAAAATAAATTTTACCATAAGCCTAACTCATCTATAGTCGCCATTTATAGTTTAAGTCAATTACATACGTTCGTGAACTAGCGCGACGGTTGGTGTGACGGTTTTGACAACCGTCGCGAAACAGGTTGGGGACACACGATTCTGCGACGGTACTACAACCGTCGTAGATCTTAAATTGCGACAGTTTTAACCGTCATAATCCGCCAAAATAACCGTCGCAATCTACCAATTTTCTTGTAGTACCACTATCTACAAACCATGTCTTTTTTTCACAACAATATACTAACTACTACAAATAATAATTTTAATACAAAGCTTTCGCCTAATCCAACAAAAAACTGAGGTATAATTTCAGGATGTGTCATGTTTTATATTTTTTTTAAAAATATCATCTATTCCTTCATTTTTTATAAATAATTTAGGGCAAAACTAATTCAGGACATGCTTTGAATTGTAGCAAATGCAGTTTATGTTTTTATTTTTTTAAATGTGGTGTCTTTCTTTTTTTTTAAGCTTAATTGTAATTTTGGTCCCTCTATTTTCTCTATTTTTTTATAATTTTTGGTCCCTCCATTTTAAAAATTAGGGTTTTGGTCCCCCTTTTAAGATTTTTTTGGTTGGATTTTAGTCCCTGGTAGCCTAATAAATATTTTGGTTTTTAAAATGGAAGAAGCAAAACTCAAAAAAAGGAAAAATAGAAGAACCAAATTTGCAAGTAAACCTTTTATTTTTTATTTGTAAATTAAATGATCTATTCCTTCGATTTATTTAGTAATCGAGAGATTATATAATCATATTTTACTATAAACGCACTCGTAAATTAAATTTTACCCTAAACCTAACTCATCTATAGCCGCTCCAAACTCGTATACATCATTCTTTAGGATGGATTACAAAATATAAAAAATCTTCAAACTTACGCGTTGCATGTTGTTCTTCTAATACCAACCTTGAACAAAACTTTTTTTTTGCTGTTGCAATTTATCTGACATAATGGTGTTGTTGTTATTGTTTCCACATCTTGCAAGATCATTGTTATATTGTAGAATAACCTTCCTATGTTTTCAATCAAAGAAAACACAAAAAAATTTATTGCTTTTCTCGGCTGGCAATAATGATAAATTTATTCCTAGACATATTGTAAATTATAAGTAATGTTGTTGTTTTAGAATACAAGTCCTTTGTTTGAATATTGCGGCACACAAAGAAAGTAGTGAATAGTAAAAAAAATTGAAAAAGAAAATAAAACATGTTACTTTCAATTTTTTACCATTCACCATTTTTTTACAAGCAATATATCACCTTGACTCTTTTATAAAACCGAGGGGAAAGTCCCAATTTTATTTTATTTTTTCATTAAAAAAGAAATAACCTTCCTCCTCAGTTTTATAAAGAACTGAGGGGTATAGTTACTCAGTTAACCTACAACGAATTTAAGCCATACATTCATAAAGTAACAACAATCAAGATATTGTCAACACATCAATCCTAAAGAAACCCTCTACATCCAATAGTAACACGAACACGACCACTACATATTTTGGACATTATCTTGTGAAACAAAAAAAATTATAATGAAAGCATTTGCCAAAAAAACAATGAAATTTAACGAATCTAGGAACAGATCTCTGGGATGATTGCAAGTGCATAAAAAAATTGTTTCAACGTTGGATTTTCTTACATAATATATTATCTTTTAACTAGAATTTTATGTTATGTATCTAACTTTTTTATGTGATATCCGAAATTTGATGCATGCAAAACCAACTTGAAAAGCAATGTGTATGCAACCAAATCTAGATTTGTTGTTCTCCAAGAATAATAGTGCGGATGATAAATCAAAATTTGGATTTGTTGTTCTCCAAGAATAAGAAACTTTGAATTTTAATTTTAAAAAATGGATATTTGTAAATAATGTAATTTACTATTCTATGTAAACAATGTTATGTGAACATTTAACAATGTTATGTGAATATTTTTAAAAATATGTTGTTCTCCAAGAGGTATGTGGCACTAGTTTTGAAAATATAAAAATGTTGTTGCTAGGGATCAAACTAATGACCATTTCAACTATCTCATAGGTTCATCAGAAATTGAGGAGTAAAGTGACAAGTTTTCATGCCCCCCTTTGTTACCTCGCTTTTGTAACCGAGGTAAATCTCCTACGCGCCGAGGTAAAATGTGATTTTTGTAGTAGTGATTCTTACAGAGAGATCAACAAGGTAATTTAGTTCCCTAACTCACGTTGGGTCATAAAGGGTTAGAACTAGGACACTTAGGAGTCCATGTCGTTAGACCTTTATGAAATTTTACATTCCTAATGGGACATATAGGCTTAATGTGACCTTTGTCACCGAAATAATTGCATATCACTTTAGTAGAAATACCTCTTATATTGTTTCTTGTGTGATAGGCTTTTTTAAAATGTTTTCGAAGGTTTTTCCTTTCCTCACTTCAAATGGTAGAGTTAGTACTAGTATATTCCTTGACATTTTTTAATTTCCCTTTCAATTTTTCAATTTTTCAATTTTGAATTTTAAAATTGGACAATTACTACATTTTACTATATCGACTTTTTCTTTTAAAGTATTAGAAATGCACAAATTGCCATATACCAGTGATGCATATTCCTTTTTTAAGGACTCTAAAGTGCTATTAAGACTTGAAATATCTCTTTCTCTCTCTCTCTCTCTCTCTCTCTCTCTCTCTCTCTCTCTCTCTCTCTCGCTCGCTCTCTCTCTCTCTCTCTCTCTCTCTCTCTCTCTTAAGTTTTGAAACCTTTTTCCTTTGAAGAGATATTTTCTTAAAAGTGTTTAAAGCATTAGTATGCATTTCTCTAAATGATATAGACAATTGACTGTAAGAAGGCTTAAAATCTAAATCTTCTTTGTTTACCTTCAGATATTTTTTCCTTGTGTTGTGCCATTAAGCATAGATGAGCAGTCTCATTGTCATATGAACTTAAACTTAATAAGGAGGAGTTTTCATCATCTTCTTCCCATGTTGTATAATCTCTAAGACCTTTGGAACTTTCTTCCTTCATCTTGTAGAACTCTTTTTTGTTCTTATACTTAATCAAAATTGGACAATTGGTTTTGTAATGACCAAATTTACCACATTCACAACAAGTCATTTGATTATCATCCTTCTTTTGTTTTCCATCTTCTGTGATGGATGAGACCTTCTAAAGTTATTAAATATTTGGTTTAATACTTAGGAAGATTTCTTTTGATGTATTTATTGTAGTGGATCGTAAACAAAACCATATCTCCATCCTAAGAGGAATCATCATCACTGGTACTTTCATCATCTTCCTTTATCTTGACCTTGGAAGTGGAAGCCTCCAAGGAGATGCTTCTATATTATTCTATTGCTTTCTCTTTCTTATTTGCATTACCTTAATTAGCTTATTTTCAATTCATGCTTGTGCTCAGTAAGATTTTCAAAGAGTGTTGTTATATCCAAATTCTTTAAATAATGTGACTCTTTTATGGGTGTTACTTTTGGTTACCAGTCTCTGTGCATATATCTTAGAACTCTGTTAGCATAATCCTAGTAAAATAAAGTCTTACCTAAATTCTCTAATCTATTAATTAAATTAATAAAGTGCATTTGCATGGATTCCACGGTTTCACCGGGTTACAAACGAAATAACTTATACACTTATGTTAACATGTTAATCTTAGATTGTTTAACATCATCAATACTGTTATGGAGAATCTGAAGTGTATTCCACATTGATTAAGCATACTTATGATGTGAAATAGAGTAATATACATTGGCACTTAAGACGTAAATTAGTATATTTCTTGCTTTCAAATCATAAGAAGCTTTCTTAGTTTCTTCAATATTCCAATCCTTTGGGGGTTTTATGGTTTTAACACCTTCAACATTTATATTTTAGACAAGGATTGTCTTCGATGTAACCTAAATCATTTTATTAACAGACATCAAGTGAACATACATGTTAAACATCCAGTACGCATAATTTTTTAACTTGAATAAATTGGATTTATTATACAGATTTTCCTTGCCCATATTCTCAACTTTTGAAGTTGCGAGACATGATCAAAAGATCAGCTCTTAATGCCAATTGTTGTGGGGAATATGGAATAGAAAGGTCTAGAAGGGGGTTTATAGTAGGGGTGGCAAAACGGGCCGGGGCCCGCCGGGCCGCCCGCGCACCCGCCAAAAATTGGCGGGTTGGGTTGGGATTCTAGGCTCGCCGCTCGCCAAAGCCCGCCGCCCGCCATACCCGCCCCGCCAAAGCCCGCCGCTCGCCAAAACCCGCTCCTCTTCTAAAACTCACTATTTTTTTAGTTAATTCTAGTAATTTCAATTCTTGATGGTTTATTTTATACATTTATTTATAAATATATGTAATATTTTTGAGTAAATTTGTTAAAAAATTACTTTTATAAAAAATTGTTTTAAAAAATAAGTGAAAAGTTTAATTAAAAGGTAAAAAAAAGCATATTAATCTATTAAAAAAAATATAAATAAAAATAGGCGGGTAAGCCCGCCGCCCGCCAACCCGCCATCTTGGCGGGGCGGGCATGATTTTGATGCCCATTTTATTTGGCGGGCATGCCCGCCCCGCTTGTTTTTTAACGGGCATAAGGCGGGGCGGGCAGCGGGCGGGGCGGGCGGCCCGTTTTGCCACCCCTAGTTTATAGACCTTACCTTTTAAAAAATTATTTCAAAAATATTTTTTTAAATCAAAGTTTTTGGGCAGAGAAAAATTTATTGTGAATACGTTGGATTAATATGACAAGTTACTCTATGTTTTGACAATACAATCAAATATGGAATTGTGAATAATCTATCCAATCAATGAATTAATCAACTTAAAAAATAATTTAAATAGGTGATCAAACATAATTTTATAGATCAATTGAGTCAATCTAAAATTACAGTTACAAACAACTTTAATCGCAAGAAAGATAATTTAGATAACTGAATCACTACCAGACTTAAATTTTACACAATAAAACACTATGAAAAAGTAACCATACACAACATTCTATTTCTAAGTATGTAGTAAAAAAAACATAAACATGCAAATCTACATGAAAATTTAAAGGAAATAAGGAAGAGAAGATTACACCAGAGTTTATACTGGTTCAACGCGTTTGTTTTTTCTTTGTGCCTAATCTAGTCTCTAATGAAAGACCATTGCAAATTCGTAGTCTTCCAGTATTTTGAAAATTATTCAACATGCATTATACATAATTAAGGAATCAGATGTTGAAATTAAAAATAAAATTAACATCTTCAATGTGAATATTTCCTTCTTCTGTTGTACATAGCTCACACAACTAAATTCTCCAAGACCTTCACTTAGTCTTGATCATCCTCTTACTCAAATTAAAGACTTGCTCCAAGCATCAGTTTTGCAGTGATCTTTACTTGATCCTGTTGATCCTTTATTTGAGCTTTCGGTTCAGTCTAATGCGATAGAAACTCCTAACTTTGTTATGTAGCTACCTTATCTCTGCACTACCTAAGTCTTTGACGGAGAAGAAATCCTTTTCTTTTTCCTCCTGCTGGATTATCAATTCCCATCAAAATCACACAATACTAATTTTGACCCCCAACTCAAGAAATTCACAAACATAAACAATAAAATACCCTCGTATATTATAAACATCAATTTTTTTTAAGAATTGAGAAGCAACCAATTCATGGTATCTTTCTAGAGCTGGAAGATGAATGCAAATTTAAAATAATATTGTGTTCTAGTATACTTTGAAAGTTAAAAACTATGTTTTAAAAGACTCTTAAAATTATGATGTTACCACACACATGCTAGAAAAATGACACAAGATGCTTTATATATGTGTTTAAGATATAACACTAAAAGTGAGTGAAAATATTCATTTGAATCAAGTTTAGTGTTGTGAGAATGATTTGAGTCAAATGAAGTGTCTGATTGAATTTAAAACTAGTATGATAAGAACCATTATTTCATGTGTTTGCTGATAGGGATGACAATGGGTCGGGTCGGGTGAGAGTTTCGCACTACCCAAACCCACACTTGTACCCGAACCCAAATTTTGTTTGGTGACAAAATAACACCCACGCCCACACCCGTTGGGTTCAGGTTTTTTCACTCAAACCCGAACCCATAGAAAAATACATAAAATAGAATTTTCCTGCACCTTTCCTTAATATATATATATATATATATATATATATATATATATATATATATATATATATATATATATATATATATATATATATATATATATATATATATATATATATATAAACGGGTGCGATTTCTGGTTTTGGGTGCGAGTTTCATACTACCAAAACCTGCACCCAAACCCAGTCAACTCGGGTTTTCACCCGTTGACTCGGGTTTGAGTGCGGGTGGGCCCCGCGGGTTTGGTTCTGCTTGCCATCCCTATTTACTGACCCAAATAATCGAATAATTTGACTTGAACCAATTTGCAACAACTTTGATCTTAGGGCTCGATTTAATGCATGTAAAACACCATTTTATGCAGTGCACTATGTTAAGATATGTGCACGAAAAGAGAGTCAATAACCAAATACGATAAATTATAAGATTAAAAAAAGGCAACCACCAAAATCGAAACCCTATAGGGGTAGAGAAACTTCATGCTTTCTAATACTCATACAATACTGGAAGACTTTGACATAAGTCTAACTCACCGGATGGAATTGTGAGGCACAAATCCCCACCTTAAAATCATCGAAAGGAAGGCGGAAAGCGATCAAAGAATACAAACAATCGTGAAGATACACACCTCTCATACTTTCTACACACTCTAAGGCAGACCCCGTCTAAGTGAAATCATGACCTAAACCGCCCTTACTAGTGAATAAATATACGACAACTAACATTTCTTGGTCCATCCATAAAGTATGATTTTCTTTTGCCACGAGTTTGAGATTCCAACCACCACATCAGTTCGCCATCTATAGAGTCACAACCAAAAGTGTGATGATGCACCTTGATATAATTTTGAGTATTGCGTTCTTGCTTGAAATCGTCTACAACAATGAGAGTGAGATCTATCAAGGAAAAAGGCAAGAAAGGTGAAACCTCCAACAACCTTTTTAGAAGTGAGGCTACCAGCTGCTCCCAGAAATGATAACAAAACTCGTACCCGCAGGTACCCACCCGAACCCTCCTCGAAGTTGACGAGAAAAACCTATTTTGATTGGGTTTGGGTTTTCCCGATTACTAAATATGGGGACGGGTCAGGTAATGGGGAAACTAGTACCCACTCCGAATCAGTCCCTGAACCAGCTCCGTTTATTTTATTGTGTATATTATTATATATTTTTTGATAATTTAGAATACTAAATATGTGGCCAAAGTTTTGATATTTTGATTTATATTTATTATTTAAAATATTTGAAATGTATGAATTTTTTTTGAAATTGTTTCATCTTATTATTTGTAAAGTAATTTAATTTTGGAAAAAATAAATATTTCGATTAAAAAAATTGATTTCACTAAATGGATGGGACGGAAATACCCAAACCTGTTTGGATGGAGTTTGAGTTTTAATTCTCCATCCCTGTTTGAGTTTGGGGCGGGAAACGGAGATTGTTTAAGGTTTTAGATTTGGGTTTGGGGGAGGTAATAACCGTCCCCGACCCGCCCCATTGCCATCCATCCTTCATTACTAGCCGCAACTGCTTCCTTCAAATCATCCATCACCGACTTCCAATAAACCTTAATAAAGACCAAATAAGTACAGAAAAGAAAGGGACTTCAGGTCGTTACCTTTAAAGAGATTAATTTGATGTTCACGTAGTAGAGTCATATTTTCCAAAAGAGATAGTGCAAAGACATCAAAATGTTGACCAATGGGAAACAATTGACACAAGCAAGGGGCAATTGCAGAAAACATAGGAAGAACTTTTGAAGTCATAATGAAAATAGGGATAGTTACCCAAGAACCCTTTATATATTCTTCAAATAACTGTGCAATCCATGACATTAAACATTGGGAAGTGTGACCATGCCACCAACGGTTGTGATCTCGCGTCACACTCTTCAGAACACTCGAATATCCTAAAATTAGAAGGCATCACTATCTTCAGTCCTATGGCCACGCGCCTAAAAAATCTAGAGAAATGTTGCAAGTTACAAGGAAGACATTCAATGCGCCAATTTCCAATGCTAACGGTGTCAAAGTTGTCCCCCTCCCTTTGACCACGGTCGAACAAAAATCCTGCACGCATAAACCCTCGTTCAAACAAGTAGGAACAAGGGCTTAGTGGAAGGGAGGGACTAATGTTTTGGGTCGCTCACAAGGTCCACTCATCAATGCCCAATAGCAAGCACAATGAGAAAAGTTACGAGAAACAAGTATGACTTCACTCAAAGACGAAGCACATGATTTTGACTTGTTAATCCGATGGTAATCCACACGAAACGAGAGATCAAACAAAAGCAGTTCTAACAATCTTCCATCACTACTACGGAAAAGGGCTATGAAAGCGCTTTTTTGGGCTACTAAAGCGCTTTAAAGCGCTGCCAAAGCCAGCGCTGCCGTAGGTAACGAAAACGCTTTTGAAAGCGCTCTGGTAGCCCCCCTATAAGAGCGCTTTTTCCAGAAAAGCGCTCTGGTAGCCCCCCCATGAATCAACAAGTTACCACACCATTTTATAGCTCACAATTAAATCTCCAATTTGCTATCAATGCACATCAATCAATAGAAACAATCATTAAAATGAACAATTCAACAAGTAGAGTCAACATTGTTTCAAAAGTTTCAACAATTAGCACCACATATTATCAAGTGTTATCCATCAAATTTAACAATTAGTGCTGAACAACTCAAGTAAGCAAGAACCAAGTAAACTTCCAATATTATACCCTCTCTTTAATCCACCATTTCAACCAAATATCATGCTAACAATATCAAATAACACCACAAAAATTTCCAGCACTTAGACACTTGAATTAACACGGTTTCTATGCAAATATCATGTCCACCTAATAATCGATTTTTAGACAATACCATCACCAAATTTCCAGCATCCTTATTTATTCATAATCCAAGTCATCCATACCAATTTAAATCCACAACATCATCAAAACAATCTTCAAAAATCCAGCATTACGTATGCATCATATCATCATTAAAAAAGCCACAAAATCATCATCAACAAGTGGTAACAACACCAACATTATCCAATACCCAATTCTCAACATATAATCAACAAAATATTACCAATTTTCAGCATTGTTGCACCATTAAAAAAGTCACCAAACCAACACAAAACCAAGTATAAACACCAACAATCATCAACAACATCAACACTACTCCTTATATTGATCATAATCAAGAACATAGTATTTCACTACTAATTCAACAAACACCCTATATGCAACTATTTGATTTACGAGCATTATGAGTAAGTTAACACAACAACTCACAAACTAATCTCATATTCAACAATTAAACTCATCAATTTCCATAAATCTCCATCGACCTACTAACATCACTTATGAATTATGCTCAAACTAATTCATTATCATCAAGAAACTAACACAACATCAAAGGTTTGAAGCAATTACCGCAATATGATGATGGAGCTTGAATTGAAGAAGTAAAAAAAATTGCCGGAAGCGTGAGAGGTTACTGGAATCGCGATCACACGAGAGGAGACTATCGGCTGGGTCAGAGCTGGAATCGAGCCGTGACTCGCACGCGGAGGAGGCCGAGAGAATAGTTTGTGAATCCCTAAACCCTATTTTCAAAACAAACACTATAATGCACAAAATATATACTAAACCCTAAAACTATCAACAACAAAATGAGAAATTAAAATGAATTTACCTCCTATAGGGCGGACTGACTGAAGAGACGGAGGAGATAACGCAGAGACGGAGGATAGAACGCAGAGACGGAGGAGAGCGGCGGAGAGAACACAGAGACGGAGGAGAGCGGCGGAGAGAACACAGAGACGAAGGAGAGCGGCGGAGAGAACACAAAGACGGAGGAGAGTGGCGGAGAGAACGCAGAATATCGTGTGAAAACGAAAGAGAGAAAGTGAGAAACAATAGTGGGTGAGAAACGCGTGTTTTTGTTTTTTAGAAATAAAGGCTACTAAAGCGCTTCTGAAAAGTGCTCTCATAGCCTGGTCTATACCAGCGCTTTTGACATAAAAGCGCACTCGTAGCCTGCTATCATTACCCACCCTACCAGAGCGCTTTTCAAAAACGCTCTCATAACCCCCTACCAGAGCGCTTTTAAAAAACGCTCTCATAACCCACCCTACCAGAGCGCTTTTCAAAAACGCTCTCATAACCCCCCTACCAGAGCGCTTTTTTTGCATCATTTTCCCTTGTTTTTTACTTTTGTTTTTAATGAACCCTACGAGAGCGCTTGTGCTAAAAGCGCTTTCGTAGCTGCGCTGCTAAAACTTAAATTTGGCGTAGTGCATATATAAAGTTTTTCACGGGTCAAAAATGTGATATTCTATTCACTATCAAATTCTAACTACTTCTCATTCTCTCAATAACTTGAGCGTTGGACTGTTAAGTTTGCACGTCCATCCCACTCCGTTACATCAGAAATACACTTCACCGCATCTAAACTCTATTTCGTACCATCAATTATTTCCGATTCCTAAACGGAACAATTATTGCCTTAGTCCTTCTCACTTCATTTTTTTTATCATATATAATCTTCTTCTCAACCAGCCTACCAACAAACTAATCCCTTAAATTTGTAGAATTTTCCTTCTATTATTGTATTTTATTTATTTATGGATACTAGTGGTAAAGTACCAAGACCCGAAGGAAGAGATAAAAGATTTTAAAGAGTTCACAGAAACAAACAACGTACCAAGTTGTCTCTGAGGGTTTGATATATCTGTCTGTCCTCCCTAAAATAAGAAAAAAGAAAGAATAAAAATAGATAAAGAAACATAACCTTGATAAGCCAAAAGAGTAAGAATCTAACGTGATAGTGACATGACATACAAGCTTGGATTTTGACATTTCATTACCAAAGGTCATGACTCAGAAAGAGTGAAAAATATACAGTGCTAGTGTAATTGGAAGAAATGGTAGTTGAATTGAATTTTTTGCGTTAAAGGTTCAGTTTTTTGCATCAAAGGAAGGGGACATAAGGAGGAGAGAGAGTATGGAAAAGTTTGTATAACAATTTGCATGGCATGAGAGAGGTATTTGAATTCTAGTAACCAAACATGCAGAGAAGAGGAAGCAGTGTAGGGTGGCCATCAAGGAGTGATATGAAAATCTATACAGTACCTTTGTTTTATGTGGGGATAATTACTAGGGTGAAGAAGGGTAGGGTTTGACGAAAGTCAAGTGTTAGAGATTTTTTGTTTATATGTTGTGATGATTTCTAGCCAAACATTTTAGGGTTTGATGAAAATAAAATATTATCATGATACTACTTCATACATTTTGTATTTGTTTGGATTTTAATTGAATCTGTTGCTAATTAATGGATTGATTCTTAGAAAAATGAAATTTCTAAGATGGATAAAAGAAATAATATCATAATTTTGTTAAAATTATAAAATATAGTATTTATAAAAATTATAATGTTTTTTTAATTGTTAATTTATAATTACATTGCATAAATATAAATAAATATTATCATCATAATATCAAATCCCGCACGGGCAACTTACACCCATAAAAATTATATTGATAGAATGTATTGAATTGAGATTTTAAAAGATTATTTTGATATAAATTTTTTTTGAAGGTTTTAAAATTTTTAGACTATTTTCTTAAAAGATACCTTACAATCAAGAATTTTTTAATTTAAATTTTAAAGGAGTATTATTATCGATTTTTAAGATTTTAAAATATTTTATAAATTTTAAAGATTTTAAAAGTTTCAATAATTTTTTTTATCAAAATTTAGAGTAAATAAATAAATCCTAAAATCAATAAAATGTTTTAATTTTTTTAATAGTAAAATGATTCTTGCCTGAAAATTTAAAGAGTAAATAAAAAAATTCTAAAATCAATAATCATGTTTATTATATTTGTTTGAGAATTTTATTTATAAATTATGATATAAAATAATTTTATTAGGATATTTAATAATATATTTATTTAAATTTTAGTTTAAATTTACTATGCGGTTTAACCATGATTGAACCGATTAAACCTTAATCCGCACGTTTGTCAGTTTATTTTTCGGTTCAGTTTTTAAAATAATGATTTAGACGTATAATTAAGATTTCAAAAAAATTTATTATGTTGAAAATGTTAAATTAGACCGAAATCGAAAGTGTTATAATAATAATAATAATAATAATAATAATAATAATAAATCAATATAAATAAATATGGTGATAAAAAACAAAATGAATAGAGATGATAAAAAATATAGCATGAAACATGATTATTGAAATAAAGTTGAATAGAAAAAATATAGTATAAAGAATTATGATTAAGAAAATCAAAGTGAAAAGAAATAGAGGTTGAGATTCAAGTGAGTCGTAAGTCTCATATTACTTGAAAAATGGAGGTTGCGTAGTTAACACTTTTATAAGTCAGAAGATTCATATTTAATGTGTTGTGAATTCAATGCCAAGAACAAAGTATAATGCAAGAGAAGAATAAAGGACAAGGAAGAAGAGGAACACAAGAATTGGTTATAACTGCTATTCTTTCACTTTCTCTTAGAACAAGATTACAAGTTTACAAGAATAACAAATAACCTCTCTCACCCTAAATTAGGATTTGCAGCTTAGCAATGATGAGAGACTAGTATGCTATTTATAATAAAACCTAACATACTAACTAATGGGCTTTTTCAGCAAGGCCCATTACACAAGCCAACTTAATAAACAAGCTAACTTAACAAATTAGGGTTTAAACACTAAAACCTAATTTAACATGCTAACAACCCTAGCATCTTCGACATCTGCATGCTAGACCCATCTTCGACTACAGCATGCACACTTCGACACCAGCATGTGAACAATCCTTCGACTTCATGCTTAACTCTGTCGAACTGTCGAACCAAGAAGCTACCCTTCGACAATACTAGAGTTCGATCCAATATCTCACAAATCTCCACCTTGGACCTAACTCTACAATGTCAAGGAACAGACTAGCTTTCTTCACGCAGCTTTATCAACTGCATACAGTGGAAAAACTTGCAACTCGGCAATGTCTTGGTGATCATATCAGCAGCATTGTCTTCAGTCGAAACCTTCAGCACTTGGACTTCTCCACGCTCGATTACTCCTCTGACGAAATGCAGCCTCACATCAATGTGTTTAGTTCGCTCATGATAGGCTGAATTCTTCGACAGGTGTATTGCACTTTGACTATCACATTTAACAGTGATACCTCGACCTTGAAGTTTTAGCTCCTTCGCAAAACCTTCAAGCCACAATGCTTCTTTCACAGCTTCAGTGAGAGCAATATATTCCGCTTCAGTGGTTGATAGAGCAACAACCTTCTGAAGAGTTGCTTTCCAACTAATTGCTGTGCCAAACATAGTGAAAACATATCCAGAAATAGACTTTCTAGAATCCATACAACCTGCATAATCAGAGTCGACATATCCTTCTATTGCTGCTTTACTATTTTCACCCAAGGCTCCACCATAAATTAAGACTCTGTTTAGAGATCCATTTATGTACCTTAGAATCCACTTCAATGCTTGCCAGTGAGCCTTTCCAGGATTCGCCATGTACCTGCTTACAAGACTTACTGCGTATGCTATGTCGGGTCTAGTACAGACCATAGCATACATCAAAGAACCAACTATATTAGCATATGGGATGCTATTCATATAGGCTCTTTCGACATCAGTACTGGGACACTGATCAATACTCAGCTTGAATTGAGGGTTTGTTGGAGTCACAACTGGCTTCGAATTCGACATACCAAACTTTTCAAGAATCTTCCGTAGATATGCCTCTTGAGATAGACATAACTTCGACTTCTTTCTATCTCTTCGAATGTCAATTCCAAGAATCCTGGAAGCAGCTCCCAGATCCTTCATATCGAACTCCTTATTGAGTTCAGCCTTCACCCTCATCACATCTTCAACATTGTTGCTTGCTATGAGAATATCATCCACATAAAGCAACAAAATAACAAATGAATTACCAGGTCGAAATCTGAAGTAAACGCAGTGGTCGAACTGACTTCTAATGAAACTTATGCGTGCCATGAACTTGTCGAATCTCCTATTCCACTGTCGAGGAGATTGTTTCAGCCCATACAAAGATCTCTTTAACTTGCACACATAATCTTCCTTCCCCTTTTCGACATACCCTTCAGGTTGCCTCATCAGGATCGTTTCATCTAGATCACCATACAAGAACGCAGTCTTCACATCCATCTGTTCCAGTTCAAGATCGAACTGTGCCACCATGGCAAGCAACATTCGAATGGACCTATGCTTCACAACAGGAGAAAACACATCATTGAAGTCGACACCTTCTTTCTGAGTGAAACCCCTTGCAACTAACCTTGCCTTGTATCTTTTCGACGTCACTCCTTCAATTCCTTCCTTAACTTTGAAAATCCATTTACAGCTGACTAACCTTGCCCCAACAGGTTTCTTGATCAGTTCCCAAGTATGATTATCATGAAGAGATTTCATCTCATCATCCATGGCCTTCAGCCATTCAGTCTTATTTCGACTCCTCATAACTTCCTTATAGTCTCTAGGTTCTTCGTCTAGAACCTCACTTGCAGAGATTAAGGCATAAGCTATAATATCTGCATATCCAAGTCTCTGAGGTGGCTTGATGACTCTTCTCGACCTATCTCTCGACAATAGGTAGTCATCGTCAGTTTCCTCAACTTCAGCATCTTCTGCTTCTTCTTCGACTTCATCTGGGATATGCAATTCAGCATCAACATGCTCCACCTCAACAGGAATCTCTACCTGTTCCAGCTCTTCGTCAGATGTTTCTGTACTTCGACCAACATCATTAGTTTTCTTAAAAGCCATTTCAGCTTCATTGAAAACTACATCTCGACTGGTGATACACCTCCTGTGACCTGGCTCTAGGCACCATAGCCTATAAGCTTTGACTCCTTCAGGGTATCCCATGAACATGCATTTCAGAGCTCTAGGTTCGACCTTGTCTTGCCTAATGTGAGCATAGGCTACGCAGCCAAATACTCTCAGTTTGTCGAGATCTGGTGGATGTCCCGACCAAACTTCTTCAGGTGTCTTCATATCTAACGCTGTCGAAGGACATCTGTTTATCAGATATGTTGCTGTCGAAACAGCCTCAGCCCATAACACCTTTGTTAACCCCGCACTAGTCAACATGCATCTGACTCTCTCCAAAATAGTTCGATTAAACCTTTCAGCCAAACCATTTTGCTGTGGAGTACCTGCAGTAGTTCTATGCCTTGCAATACCAGAGGCAGCACAAAAACTGTCGAATGCCTCATTGCAAAATTCAAGGCCATTGTCGGTTCTCAACCTCTTGACCTTTCTGCCAGTCTGATAGTCAACCAGAGTCTTCCAACTTTTGAAATTCTCAAAAGTTTCATCCTTAGTCTTCTGGATGAATACCCATAATTTTCTGGAATAATCATCTACTATGGATAGAAAATACCTTGCTCCTGAATGTGATGGACACCTTGCAGGCCCCCAAAGATCAGCATGGATGTAATCAAGGGATCCATGTGTTCTTTGTTTGCCTTTGTTGAACTTCACTCTGCAAGATTTTCCAAGTACACAGGGTTCACAAAACTTCAGCTTTTCGACTTTGTCTCCACCAAGCAGATTTTGTTTCCCTAATTCGACCAGACCCCTTTCACTGACATGGCCCAATCTCATGTGCCAGATTTCTGTTTTCGACAAAGGTTTCGTGGATGCAACATTTGTCGAACCACTTACAACTTCAGCCTCAAGGGTATACAAGCCTTGTTTCTTCACGCCTCTCAAGACTTCCTTCGAACCCTTCATGACTCTTAGGATACTTTTCTCTCCTTGGAAAACATATCCTTTCTTGTCGAATTCACCAAGAGAAAGCAGATTTCTCTTCAAATCAGGAACATACCTGACTTCAGTCAACAACCTTATTGACTCATCATGGAGCTTGAATCTCACAGATCCAACACCTGCAATCTTGCAAGCCTTGTTGTTTCCCAGCAATACTGATCCACCATCTTGATCACATAATTCCTCGAACAAGTCTTTGTTTGGAGTCATGTGCCAAGTGCAACCTGAATCCATAATCCACTCCTTCTTAGAGTCACTGCTTGAAACCACAAGAACATCAGATGATTCGAAATCATCTTGAACAATGGCAGCGTTGCCATTATCCTTACCTCCATGATATTTCAAGCGTTCAGGGCACACCTTTCTTGTGTGATCCTCCTTCTTACAATGGTAGCATCGAATGTCAGATGCTTCGCCACTGTAAGTCTTCGACTGGCTTTTGCCTTTCTTCTTGTCGAACTTACCATCCTTTCGTAAGAGTTTTCCTTTAACGGCCAAACCTTCGCCAACAGTCGAAGGTTTATGCTCCTTTCGTTCATTCAAGTCCTTAGAGTACAAGGCTGATTGAACTTCTTCAAACGTCAGGGACTCCCTTCCATACAAGAGAGTTTCTTTGAAGTGAGCATGTGATCGAGGCAAAGAACACAATAGTAACAGCGCTTGATCTTCATCATCGATCTTCACATCAATATTTTCAAGATCAAGAATCAGCTTGTTGAACATATCCAACTGCTCAGCCAATACTTTGTCTTCAATCATCTTGAATGAATACAAAGCTTGCTTCAGGTAGAGTCGATTTACCAGCGATTTGGTCATATACAAACTTTCAAGTTTCACCCATAACCCTGATGCCGTCGTCTCCTTTGATACCTGCCGGAGAACCTTATCACCAAGGCTCAACAAAATTGCGCTGTGTGCTTTCTCGATCATATTCGTCTTCTCCGCTGCCGTCAATTCTGCATTCATGGCTGCCTCTCCCTTCAACGCTTTCAAACAACCCTGCTGAACCAGTAGAGCTTTCATCTTCAAGCGCCACAGACCGAAATCATTCACTCCGGTGAACTTTTCAATCTCATACTTTGTTGAAGGCATCTTCTCCACGCTCACCGCACCAATTTGTTGTGAATTCAATGCCAAGAACAAAGTATAATGCAAGAGAAGAATAAAGGACAAGGAAGAAGAGGAACACAAGAATTGGTTATAACTGCTATTCTTTCACTTTCTCTTAGAACAAGATTACAAGTTTACAAGAATAACAAATAACCTCTCTCACCCTAAATTAGGATTTGCAGCTTAGCAATGATGAGAGACTAGTATGCTATTTATAATAAAACCTAACATACTAACTAATGGGCTTTTTCAGCAAGGCCCATTACACAAGCCAACTTAATAAACAAGCTAACTTAACAAATTAGGGTTTAAACACTAAAACCTAATTTAACATGCTAACAACCCTAGCATCTTCGACATCTGCATGCTAGACCCATCTTCGACTACAGCATGCACACTTCGACACCAGCATGTGAACAATCCTTCGACTTCATGCTTAACTCTGTCGAACTGTCGAACCAAGAAGCTACCCTTCGACAATACTAGAGTTCGATCCAATATCTCACATAATGTTTTAAGGTTTTAGGTGAATATGCAGTGTTTCTCTCATCTATGTGTTGCTCTTGACTCAATAAAGATGTTCCCTCTCGTGATCAATCAATGTTATCATAGTCGATGGTTTAGGTAAGAGATCAGCTCTCTGTATCGAAAGTTTTCATGACATTGTGGTGATCAGGTAATGTGTCTCATTGAAGTGTCTTTGATGTAGAAAGCCTGTCAATGACAATGCAAGTGTATCTGGATGAAAGAGTTTCCACTTGAAAAGAGCATATAAATAGATATAAATAGGAATAGATTCACACCTATTCCACACTTGAAAGAGAAGACTATTGAGATATATAAATGTGAGTTAAAAGTTTCACATTTAAAAATAGGGTTTAATAGATATGTACTGACAGTGTAAAATAGTTTTACATTGTCATCCAATAGAAAACAAGCTATCTGCCATATCATTAAAACTTTTTTAAAATAAAAGTGTGGTGTAATTGAATGCATGGGTATAATTGGTTGACAGTGTAAAATTATTTTACACTGTGAGTGCATCACCCATTTTCTTTTAAAAATATATAAAAAATAAATATTTTATAAATGAGATGACTCATATATTAAATGTCTTAAAATTTTTGGTCAATTTTGAAAGGTCTAAGGAGAGCAATAAACATCAACACTCTAATACGATTGTTGCACCATGAAAGAAACATTTACATTCACAACCATATTATAGTAAACAAAAGTTAGAGTAAACTAGTAGCAAACCCGTGCATACGCACGGGTTCTGGTCTGATACGCGCATTTACTTACATACTATATTTATTTTAAATAGAATATTTAAAATGAAAAAAATATTTAGATCAATAATAAATTTTTCGTATATCAAAATATTTAGATCAATAATAATTTTTTTCCTCTTATATCATTCTTGGATCATAAATATTTGAATCATAAATATCATCTTTCTTATATATAAATATGTAGACAAGAATATATTTTTTTCCGGTATTCAAATATTATTTATGTTTAGGTATCATTTACAAAAATATCTGGATAAATTGTAAATTTTTGTATATAAAAATATTTAGATCAATAATAGATTTTTTCTCATATATCATTTTTGAATAATTTTTTTATGGATCTAAATACCATTTTTCGTGTATAAAAATATTTAGATCAATGATAAATTTTTTCCGTATACAAATATTATTTTTGTTTAGGTATCATTTATAAAAATATTTGAATGAATAGTAAATTTACGTATAAAAAAATATTTAGATCAATAATAGAATTTTTCCCGTATATCATTTTTGAATAAATTTTTTTTGGATCATAAATTCCATTTTTCTTATATAAAAATATTTAGATCAATAATAGATTTTTCCCATATTTAAATATTATTTATGTTCAATATCATTTATAAAAATATCTGAATCAATAGTAAATTTTAAATCAATAATAGACTTTTTCCCGTATACCATTTTTGAATTAAATTTTTTGGATCATAAGTACCATTTTTCATATAGAAAAATATTTAGATCAATAAAAAAAATTTCTCATAGACAAATATTATTTATGTTTAGGTATCGTTTACTAAAATATCTGAATCAATAGTAAATTTTTGTATATAAAAATATTTAGATCATTAATAGATTTTTTCCCGTATACCATTTTTGAATTAAATTTTTTTGGATCATAAATACTATTTTTCATATAGAAAAATATTTAGGTCAATTATAGATTTTTTCCCGTATACAATATTATTTATGTTTAGGTATCGTTTATAAATATATCTGGATCAATAGTAAATTTTTGTATATAAAAATATTTAGATTATTAATAGATTTTTTCCCGTATACCATTTTTGAATTAAATTTTTTTGGATCATAAACACTATTTTTCATATAGAAAAATATTTAGGTCAATTATAGATTTTTTCCCGTATACAATATTATTTATGTTTAGGTATCATTTATAAATATATATGGATCAATAGTAAATTTTTATATATAAAAATATTTAGATCATTAATAGATTTTTTCCCGTATACCATTTTTGAATTAAATTTTTTTGGATTATAAATACTATTTTTCATATAGAAAAATATTTAGGTCAATTATAGATTTTTTCCCATATACAATATTATTTATGTTTAGGTATCGTTTATAAATATATCTGGATCAATAGTAAATGTTCGTATATAAATGGAGGTTGCGTAGTTAACACTTTTATAAGTCATAAGATTCATATTTAATGTTTTAAGGTTTTAGGTGAATATGCAATGTTTCTCTCATCTATGTGTTGCTCTTGACTCAATAAAGATGTTCCCTCTCGTGATCAATCAATGTTATCATAGTCGATGGTTTAGGTAAGAGATCAACTCTCTGTATCGAAAGTTTTCATGACATTGTGGTGATCAGGTAATGTGTCTCATTGAAGTGTCTTTGATGTAGAAAGCCTGTCAATGACAATGCAAGTGTATCTGGATGAAAGAGTTTCCACTTGAAAAGAGCATATAAATAGATATAAATAGGAATAGATTCACACCTATTCCACACTTGAAAGAGAAGACTATTGAGATATATAAATGTGAGTTAAAAGTTTCACATTTAAAAATAGGGTTTAATAGATATGTACTGACAGTGTAAAATAGTTTTATATTGTCATCCAATAGAAAACAAACTATCTGCCATATCATTAAAACTTTTTTAAAATAAAAGTGTGGTGTAATTGAATGCATGGGTATAATTGGTTGACAGTGTAAAATTATTTTACACTGTGAGTGCATCACCCATTTTCTTTTAAAAATATATAAAAAATAAATATTTTATAAATGAGATGACTCATATATTAAATGTCTTAAAATTTTTGGTCAATTTTGAAAGGTCTAAGGAGAGCAATAAACATCAACACTCTAATACGATTGTTGCACCATGAAAGAAACATTTACATTCACAACCATATTATAGTAAACAAAAGTTAGAGTAAATGATTTTCTATGATTTAAAGAATGAAAAACTATTTTGTGTTAAAATTTATAATCTCATAGTAATTTGAAGAACCAATGTAGTACTACTGCAATATTGATTGAGTAAATTTATATTGGAATACTTGTTGAACAAACATATGTCCTTGAAGGTCATGCATGGTTGATGAGTCCTGAAATCCGTATGTTTGGCCGGTTCAATTGTTCTGTGCATCTGAACAGTGCTTTTGTCTTCCTAGTTACTTTGTCTTTTTCTTTTATAATTATGTCAGTAACTTATTCATTCAGTGTTTAACAGAAGGTGTGGCAGAAGGGGGGAAGAAGGGAGACAAAAAAATATTGATTGTTGAAATTATATCATATAGGATTGAGAAATGATAAACAAACAAAATTTTGTTGTACCTCCACCATATTGGATATGAGATCTTTATTTGAAGATTCAACTTTTTTACACATTGTATATTATTGTCTTTATCTTTTCTTTACTTATTATTTTTTTAAAGAAAATTTGTATAGTCAAAATCCATTTTACTCTAAATAATCAAACAAATCGAAAATAATTTAACATATCAAGAATCAAATTTTATTAGAAAGTGAAACTCTTCATTTCATGATGAGATATTGGAAACATATAGAGGATGGTGCAAGGGTTGCTTTACTATTGTGATCTGAATTATTAATTTTACACATGATAATTGATACTTATATACTAACACATCTATAACTAACTTCGCACTTATGCTAACAGCAACTTTTATACCATAATTAAGTAACTCTTAACTACTTCATCTTATATACATTACTAATATTTAGAGGTGGAGTCAGAAATATTAGAGAGTCTGGACAAAAAATTTACACATTGTTTTTACTAATTTTACACTCTGTTTCTACTAATTTTGTCTAAAAAATTTGTCATTGATTTTGTCCAAAAATTTCACATTATGTTTTTACTAATTTTTCCCTTAATTTTGTTTAAAAATTACTAATTTTACCCCTGATGTTGTCTAAAAATTGACTATTAAGTGGGGAAGTATACAACGAAAGGAGGGGTTGAGCCTCGGCGCGTGCCCGGGCTAGCTGGGCTGTAGATCCGCCCATGCTAATACTCCTCCACAAACTCATGGTAGAGTCAAAGAATGCACCTTGAGTTTGAGTTGAAAAACTGAAAACAAAGAAATAAATAAAGGTTTTGTTAGCACATCAGCTATCTGAGCATGAGCTTGGAGTCGAAAATTTTGAGTTTTAGTCGAAAATTTTGAGTTTGAGTCAAAAATCTAAAAACAAAGAAGTCGATAAAGGTTTTGTCAGCACATCAGTTATCTGAGCATGAGCTGAGACATGTTGAATGAGGAGTTGTTGCGCCACCACTTTTTCCCTGACGAAATGAATGTCAAGCTTTATATGTTTCGTTCTAGCATGAAGTATGGGGTCGTGAGACAGCATGACAACATTGAGGTTGTCACAAAGTAGTGTAGGACCTAAGTAAGGAATGTGTAGCTTCACAAGAGATTTTAGCCACAAAACTTCTAAGGTCGTATGAGCCAATGCTTGATACTCTGCTTCGGTGCTTGATCAAGCTACCAAAGCGTTGTTTCTTTAAGCTCCATGACACAAGGTTAGGACCAAAGTATACACATGATCCTGAGGTACAACGGTCATTCAGATCATTGGCCCAATCATAATCACTGTACGCACGGAGAATTTGTGGGCTGCATTGGCTGGAGCTAGCATTAAATCATGAGTTGTCGTACCACTTAAGTAACGTAGAATGCGTTTAACTACACACCAATGAGATTCTAGAGAGTTGGCCATGAACTGACATGCTTTATTGATAGAAAATACAATATTTGGTATATTCAAAGTGAGATATTGCAGTGCTTGTACTCTCGAACGATAAAGAAGAGAATCAGTTAACACATCTATGTCATGGGTAAAATTATATAATGTAGTTGGTTCTCTGGTTGTATTGGAAATTAAAGAGGAACCTATTTTCATTAGGCACTTTCCAAATGCTCTGATTTTAAAGTTAGAGAATTGTTACTTGGATCAGCTAATTGCGACTATGAATAAATGTAATCATTTTGGAGGATAAGTTCATCATAAGATTATTTCCTCAAATTAAAATCATGAAGGCAAAGATGAGTATTATTGTATTTTTCTTAGGTTCGACTAAAATTTTATGTGAAACTTGGGAAATTTACAAATCAAGGTTGAGGAAGTGACTGAACCATAGATTTGATGATCTCACATAAACTCATATATTTAATAATGGTTTGTGACAACAACATAAAATTTTCCTTTATACAACAATAAAAGGATCCTTTACGTCTAAAAGTGTATAATCGATCAATAAAATATAACGAGAATTAGATAATAAAATATAATCGTGTAATGATTTTTTAACTTGTTAATTTTCATTTAAATTATTGTATTGATTATTGTAGTTTTTTTTATGTATAAGATAATTTCAAAACCCCACATAGAACCATAAAAAAATATGTGTGTGCATTAGTATTGCAAAAAATTTTTATTAAATGACATCGTCGTTAGGGACTTGCGTTGTTATTTTAACACTGAAGTGATTTCTATTATTCTAAGCAATTGAACTTTTTTCTAGTTTTTGAATAAATATGTATTCGTATACATCTTTTCTATTGAGGATTGATTTATTTTGTTGATTATCTATTTTATGTAAGATAAGGCTCAAACAAATAAATTTATGTTCAATTTTAAAATCAAAATAATAACCAGAAGAAACAACAACAAAACAAATAAGAAAAAGAAGCTTCTCTGATTTAAAGCTCATTATCAACAATTGTTCAAGGAGACTCACATATTTCAATAAGCATGTTTTCAATCAATATCAGGTGGAGATGGAGACAAGGATTTTGTAACTTATGTATGTTAATATTTTTACCAAGATGGATCATGAAGAACATATCTATCATTTGGTAAAATTATACAATGTAGTTGGTGAAGTTGCATGTCTCTACTATATTGAAGGGGGAGACTATACATATCTCTGTTATATGGTTTTGTTACTTCTCGTTTAAGCTTTCTTTTGTTTTAGTCTTATATCATTGAGTCTCCTCTTCAATTGCGCATTTTAGGATCAAGTTTTGGATCCATATATTTTAGCATGTATAATTCAAACCGTTTGTGTTTACATACTCAAATTGTTTGTGTTTTGGATCCATATATTTTAGTAAGTGCTTTATGATTTAAGTTAATTAGTTGAATTTTTGGATCAAGAACCATATTTGAGATTGGTTCAAGTCACGACATCAGTGGAATCTTCAAACAACTTAAAAAATTGCAAAAATTGAGATTTTAGGTGTGTGATTCGAATCACACACCCTGTTAGTCAAATCAGGAGGAACTTAGATGAATCAATGATTTTGTGAGTCTAATAACAGGTTCTACATGATTTGAATCATGCACCCCTGTGACTCAAATCACAAGTCCTTCATGAGTCGGATCATAAAATTATAGTTGGCCAATGCCTTGCTTGAGTCAAATTACAACTTTTCCTTGACTCGAATCAAACTTTGTCTTGACTCGAGTCACAACTTTATCTTGAATCGAATCATGGCTAAATAGGGTTCTCATAAGTGTAGAACTTGTTCCAAATTACTTTTCTACTTGATTCAAATCACACAAGTGTTCATGACTTGAATCAAGCATGATTTTTTTCACTCTTTTTGTGCTAAATCTTAGCACCTATAAATCATTTTCTCTACCAACTCTTTCACAATGTTAGAAAACTCATACTTCCAATTCTAATTTGTAATGTCATAAACCACTTGTTCTTTCATTTTTCAAAATAGTTTTGGATCTTTAAAGAAGACTTGCAAACAATTTATTTTGTTTTCTACCTCATTCTTTTTCCATTGTTGCATGGATCTTAATCTTATCTTTGAAGATTCGTGATTGTTGAGGAGATTCATTTTTGAAATTTATTTTTTATTTGATTAGTCTAAGATTTTTGAGGTTTGCAAGGTGTGTGGTGTTGTGACTGGTTCTGATAATTCCAATGGAAAAAAGGAGATTCTTCTCTCCAGGTTGACCTTGGTCGTGTTGTGTGGAAGCTTATAGATAGGGTAGGAGTTCTTTTCAATCTTCAGGCAGACCAACGTTCAAGATACCATTGTAATCGAGTAAATATTATCGCATAACAGAGACTTGTGAGTAGGTTGTTGGAGCTGGAAGATTTAAGAAGCGAGTTCGGGTAAAAATTTTGTATAGAGTTTAGTTCGTGAACTATGTAAAAGTAAAAGATATAGAAAGAAGAAATTCATTTTTTTAGCGTTTATTTCATATATTAGGATTGTACAAACTCTTATAATTTGGTCACAAGTATTATTAAAACACCAACAAAATTTCAATGGGCAACCATTGGAGACTAGATTAAGCGTAAAGCGAGGTTAAACGCGCTGAATTATATAAATCTAGGTGTACTCTCCTCTCCTCTCCTCTCTCTCTCTCTCTCACACACACACACACACATTTTAATTTTTGTAAGTCATTTGCATGTTTAAGTTGTTCTTTATTATTTTATAGAAATTGCGTGCCATTACGATTTCTTTTGGTAGCGGTTAATTGTAAAGGTCTAGGTTTTTGTTAGAGTTGGTACTTATATCTTGTCTTTTTGTCGATAAAACCTAAAAATTATGGTGGTAGGATCCATTTTTTATAACTGTTGTTAAATCACACTTCTCCTATAATTTACCAATTGATCAATACATTTCAAGTTTGTACAATTTAGTTATACTTGTGTATCGATCTTATTTGAGTTTTGAACTGTGTGAGTTGTTACATATCGATTCCATTTGATAAGCATAATCTAATTTATGCTAAAATTTGCTTCAGCCATGCAAAATCACTTTTGTTTTAGAGCCTCTGATAAAAGTTTTTTAAACTAGTTTCAAAGGAATTTTTAATTGGGAGGTCTATTCAGCCCCCTTTAGATCGTTTATTGTTAATATTCTCACCTAACAATTAGCCTCAAAGCTAGACTTTAGATCAGGTCTAAGTGACTCAAAAATTTGGGAATATGGGTGACAAAGATACGAAAGGAGTTTATAATAGAGCACCACTTTTTAAATTAAAAAATTATGCTTATTGGAAGGAAAAATGTGTATGTACACTTAATATCAATTGACAAGCATAAATGGGTAGCAATAACCGATTGGCCTTTTATCCCTAAAAACAAAGTCGGTAATTCTGCTAAACTCCGAAAAGATTGGACTAATGATAAAACCAAAAAGACTTCATATGATTTTAAGGTAAAAATATACTTATCTTCGCGTTAAGCACTAAAGTATGTTACTCTATCTCACATCATAAAAGTGCGGAAACTATGTGAAATGCTCTTCAAGTCCTCTACAAGGGAACTAGAGATGTTAAGGATTTTATAATCAATATGTTAAAAGAGGAATGTAAACTTTTCCATATAGAAGCCGGAGAATCCGTGGAATCCATGCAAACTCATTTTCTCCATTTAATAAACAAGTTAGGCAACTTGGAAAAGTATTTTTCTAACAAAGATTGTTTTAGCAAAATATTAAGGTCTATGTGCAGGGAATGTCAACCAAAGATAACAGCCATCAAAGAATCAAATGATCTTAATGACTTGAATCAACCAAATGCAACTATGATCAAATGTAACACTTTGGAGGACATGTTCATTACAAGATTATTTCCTCAAAGTAAAATCATAAAGGTCTAGAAGAGTATTATTTTTTTTTATAGGTTCAACTGAATACATCTTGTATTATCTATGTTGTTTTTCCTTATGCAACTATTCAAAAGGAACAACACTTGAATCATAAACATGTTTTGGACTAGGAAGACATCATTGGTGTCAAGTTATAATTATCCTTCCTTCTTTAGATTGTTGCCTCTGTTGTACTATGCATTTTGATCATTTATTGTTAAGGATTCAATAGTTTTGGCAATGCCCACAACACTTTTTGACATCATAGATCCTCTTGTTATTGGATCAAAATTTTTTTGTGTTTTTTCTATAAGTCATTCCTAATTGTGTGAATATGAGTGAGATAGTCAAATCCATGATTTGGTAACTTCATCAACATTGACTTGTATCTTTCACAAGATTCACATAAGGTTTCAAATGAACCTTCGTAAAAGATAGCAATCATTATCTTAACCTCCATGGTCTTATTTTGAGGAATGAAGCTAGTAATGCATTTGTCCTCTAAAGTATTATAGTTGTTCACTGTAGCATTTGGTCGGTTTAAGTACCGATTTTTTTTCTTTTCCAATATGATAGTTTGGAAAAAGCTTGTGAATATTGGTTTTTCTCAGTCACCAATTCAGCTAAAGAAGAAATTATTTTCTGGAATTTGACCAGATGATTGATATCATTTGTATGATCCATTAAGCTAAACATATTAAGATAAAGTTGCAATATCCATGTTTTTTTCTTCATCTACGTTTTACTGGAAGCAAGCTTGTTAATATGTTTCAGTCTCATAGGATTATTATTGTTGTTTTAAGGTTGAACATTTTCTTCTACCATTGTGTCTAGAATTGTGGTTTTAGAAGTCACAGACATAAGATTTTCCTTGTTGAGATCAAAGCTTGGCATGTTGCGTTTTCTTATTCTTCTTGCTATTGTTTCTTCTAGTTTTTATTTTGATTTTTAAATAAATATATTGAATTATTCCTTAAAATTTTAAGTTTCTTCGAGTTTGCAAAAATAAAAAAGCCAAAAAAAGCACCCAAAAAGTCGATAGAAGACACTAAGGCTATTTGGCGGGTGATGGTCATGGACTGTCCCGAAAAGTTCAAATGTTTTGTTGTGGTGGTGGTGGTCCAGCGCTATAGGTTTGGTAGTAGTTCGGGTCTAATATGGGCAGTTTATATGTATCAAACTTGGTCGTTTCGGATTGTTGATCCATTCATTAATGATAAAATATTATAAATATTTTTATCTTAAATTATAGATACTTAGATGTACTCTAAATTAATATAAAAGATATTATAAGATATTTACAATATTTTTATTCTAACAATGAATGAGTTGTATTTTGAGCTTGTTAAGGATCTATTAGATTTCAGTAGTTATAAATATGTATCTTTATCACTCTTTCAAAAGCAACATTCATAATATAGTCTAAAAGATAGAGGGTGAAGATGGAAATCCTATGGGAAACTTAGAAAAGCAAGGGTAGGAATTCTTATAATTGTGTTCTTGGAATATAGGAAACCTTCTGAGGCATCTAAAGGGATTGGGAAAAACTTCTAAACACATTGAGCTTGTATGATTCATATATAGAGAGTTTGAGAGACTGGAGAAACACATAGGTAGAAAATAAGGTTTGTTTTTGGGAACTTTGTGACTATTTTCTTGTAACCAATTTTATCTCTTGTAGTAACTTATACCCCATAGTAGATTGTTTATTCAAACTGCGTAAACAAGTTATTGTATTTCTCGTCTTTTATCTTCTTCTATCTTGTTTTAGATTTGTTTCACTTTTGGCAAGCTAATGTGTTTCTTCAGCTTATTTATTTTAGTTTTTATCGTCCCCCCCCCCCCCCCCCCCCCCCAAATAAAATTTATTTGTGTATATAAAACTCTGAATAATTCTTATGAAGTGCTTTGAATTATTCTATCATATTTTCACAATAAGTGGCGCCTTCTATGGGGCAAAGGAGTTTTGTTCACAAGTGAGTACCATGGGTAAGTAGGAGATTGAGAATTTTTATGGAGACAAAAATTTTGAGTTGTATAAATTTAAGATGCAATTAATTTTAACTCTAGATAAGTGTATTGAAGCATTGAAGGGTGAAGCATCGATGCATGCGAGCCTAACACAAACAGAGAAGATCAAGATGGTAGATAAGACCAGGAGTGCCATTATATTATGCCTTAAAGATAGATTTCTACGGGAAGTGTCCAAGGAGAATATTGTTGTTTTAATGTGAGAAAAACTTGAATTATTGTATATGATCAAGTCATCATATATAAACAGGAACTCTACTCATTTTGAGTCATAGAGAACAAATCGATATTGGGGTAGTTGATAAAATTTCACAAGGTTATTTATTATCTTGAGAATATTTAGGTGAAGATTGATGATGAGGACAAAATTATACTCTTGTTGAGCTAATTACATATATCCTTTGTGCACTTCAAGTATGCTCTTTTCTATTGTAAAGAAGGTATTATTACTTTAGATGAAGTCCAGACAGCTGTGAGATCCAAATAATTTGAAAAGGTGGAAGATTTGAAGATTCCTAATAGAGGTGAAGGCTTGACTGTCTCAGGAGGAGGAAGTGAGCATAGAGGGGTGTCCAAATCAAAGAGGTTTTACATGTCAAGGGTAAAATTCTTTACTTGTCAGCAAAATTGTCACATTATGAGGGATTGTCTCAAGAGGAGGGCAATGATGGTTTTTCCCGTATTCTAGTTACCTCATATGAGAATAGTTATGAGAGTGTTGGTGCACCACTGGTGTCAAGTTTGGAGACTAGATCATGGACTTAAGATTATCTTATCACATGTGTCTAAGAAAAGAATACTTTGAGACTTTGAAGCCGCAAAAAGGTGGAACAGTTCACCTTGGTGACAATAAGGCTTACAAGGTTCATGGTATTAAATTGATTATACTTAAAATGTTCAATGATCTTGAGTTTATTCTCCAAAACTTGAGGTATATTCTAGATCTAAAACAAAATTTGTTATCCATAAGCATGCTTGATGATCTAGGCTATTGTTGTAGAGTTGAACATGGAGTGTTGAATATTTCACATGATGAAGTGATCATAGCTAAATGGTCTAAAATATAAGGCTTACATATTTTAGAAATATCTAATATTGTTGTTAATTCATCATCAACCAATGAAGAACTACAGGAAAAGAATAAGCTATGGGATTTTAGGCCAAGGTGTGATGGATGTTGAGGTTGTTTTGTAGAATTTCAATAACTTTGCATAATACAAGGAATAAAAACACATGTTGTTGCTCAGTTATCATTGAGTTTATGAGGTAAGGTTATTGCTAAATCAACTTACCTGGTTGGAAGGTGTTCACTTATAAGAATGAACTTCCAAACACATATGATAGTTTATATTGGGAAACTTGAAAACTACTCTTATTTGAAGGTCGCTAAAGCTTTGTCTACTACTCAAATCAAACTAATTTAGGTTGATGGTAAAGTTGAGGGTTGTGTCATCAATTACTATACAAAAAGTGGGACGAGATATAAGATGTTAGGAGTGTAACCTGGAGGATTGAAGTTCATCAATTATAGATGTATTACTTTTAGTGAGTCGCATTAGGAGAAGAAGCATAAATATCTAGAGATGAGTCTTTTAGTGAGTCCCTTGGATGTTATTCTTTGAATATGGCAAAAGGGATGCAAAACATATAAATAGGGACCTTCAAGTAGGCATTTGAAAGCAAGTAAAGTCAAATATGATTGAATAACCATGCTTGTGGGCTTGTTATATTACCTAAGCATGAAAAGGTGATTAGAAGCATGTGGACACAAACGGCAAAATAAAGATTCAATTGTGACTTGAACTTGATCAAGGTTGTTGAATAATGATTCACCATGGTAAATAGCAGTAGGGTGGTTGATGGGTAAATTAGCATCACCATGGTTTCAAGTATGGGTGAAGATTGTAGATGTTGTTGATTGGCTGTAATTTTTGGTAAAACTCATTGTGATTTTATCATGTCAAAACTGATGTCATGACATGTATTGAAGCCTTTATTTGTGCAGGCCTTTTCCTGATGTCAACGCCGATGTCATGACATCCGTAGGTGCTACATATTATTCTGTTACTAATTCTGTAGGTGTGATCTGTTACGATATGCGCTTTATTTGGAAATATTGGACTGAGCCTTACTTGGAAATATTAGATTATGATCTGATTGGACTTTTCAAGAACGTACTTGATTGCTATTATCTTTGGCTCCTTGAATTGTGGAAATTAGTTTAATTAGGTTAAAGACTAATTTGGATCCAAGGCCCAGCTGCTGCGTTTTGAAGACTCTATATATTACTGAAGAAGCTGCAGCCCTAAAATAGTTTTTAAGGGTGATAGAAGTTGTTTTGTGATTAGGGTTTTTGAAGTTCTAGTTTTCTTGTGAGCCAAACAATCATCGTGATGGTTGTCTTGGTCTAGGTGCTTTTGTTTGTGTTGTAAGAGGTACTTGAAGCTTTTAAGCAAGAGTACCATTGTACTTGATTGAAGCTTTTAAGCAAGATCAAGTTGTGTCCTTGAAGTGTGTCTTCTTTTCATATTTGTTGAGTGTTATTCATCACTGCTGTGATTGAGGGGGAGCGAGTAGGATCTCTGATCTAAGTAGCTTAGATTGAAGTTGCATTGGGTAGATATTAAGTGAAAGGTGTAGTCTTGATGTGTATTACTCTGAATTAATACTACTTATAGTGGACTTCCTCCCTGGCTTGGTAGCCCCCAGACGTAGGTGTAATTGCACCGAACTGGGTTAACAAATCACTTGTGTCATTTGTTTTATTTCTTGTTCATTATTATAGAATTGTTCAAATAGGTAATGTCGTGACATCCTTTTCGACATCACGTATCTGATTCCAGAATTTCAATTGGCATCAGAGCAGGCACCCTGCCTGTTTGGTTTACTGGGTGAGATCTAGGGACAGTATTTTCTGGTACTATGGACAAGGAAGGTGGTGGATTTGTGATTAGACCACCCATTCTGGATGGTTCCAATTATGATTATTGGAAGCCTCGCATGGTGGCTTTTCTGAAATCCGTGGATAGTAAAGCATGGAGAGCTGTAAACAAAGGATGGGAACATCCTGTCACTACTGATAAAGATGGCAAGAAAACTCTTAAACCAGAGGAAGAATGGGACAAAGATGAGGAGGCATTGGCGCTTGGCAACTCTAAAGCTTTAAATGCTTTATTCAATGGAATTGACAGGAATATATTCAGACTAGTACACCATTGTGAACTAGCCAAAGATGTCTGGGATACCCTCAAGACCACTCATGAAGGTACTTCCAAGGATGAAAGATGATGAAAGTATTCAGGATTTTCACATGAATATCCTTGATATTGCTAATACCTCAGGAGCTTTGGGAGAAAAAATGTCTGATGAAAAGCTGATGAGAAAAATCCTTAGATCCCTGCCTAAGAGATTTGATATGAAAGTTACAGCTATAGAAGAGGCACAGGATATCAGCAAAATGAAGGTAGAAGAGTTAATTGGATCTCTTCAAACCTTTGAGATGGGGATCAGTGACAATTCTGAAAAGAAGAACAAAAGCATAGCTTTTGTGTCCAACTCTCAAGAAGAAGCAGAGGAAAGTAGAGAAGAAAATCTATCTGAATCTATAGCTATGCTTGGTAAACAATTTAACAAAATTATGAGAAGAATGGATCAGAAGCCAAGACCTAATGTCAAGAACATCTCATCTGAAACTAGTAGATCTTATGACTCTGGCAGAAGAGCTAAACCAGAAGAAAAATACAATCACAACAAAGGAATTCAATGCCATGGATGTGAAGGGTATGGACATATTAGAGCTGAATGTCCTACTTATCTCAAGAAACAAAAGAAAGGACTGTCAGTCTCCTGGTCTGATGAAGATTCTGAGAGTGACTTTGAAGAAGAATCAGCCAAACATGTCACAGCCCTTACTGGTGTTTGTAATTCTGATGAAGACTCTAGTGAAGATGAGCTAACCTTTGAAGAACTGGCAGCCTCCTATAGGAAGCTGTGTATCAGAAGTGCTGAAGTCTGTCAACAAGGTGAAAAGCAGAAGAAATACATAGTTCATTTGGAGGCTGATAACAAAGGACTTAGTAAAACAATATCTGAACTAAACAGTGAAATTATCATGCTACAATCCAAACTTGATCAGATGTCAAAATCTGTAAAAATGTTGAACAGTGGCTCGGATATGTTGGAGGAGATTCTGCAGATTGGAAAGAGTTCAGGAGATATGTCTGGTATAGGCTTTGTTGGTACAAAGAAACATTCCCAAGATTGTAATAGGGCTAAACCTGAAACTGAGATGTTGAACCCGATGTCAAAACATGCGACTCAACATCAAGACAAAAGTAAAATGAAGAGAAAATTTCAAAGATGGAGATGCCATTACTGTGGAAGATTTGGACACATTAAGCCCTTTTGCTTCAGATTATATGGATACCCAGATCAAGCTCCATACTACAGACCTAAGCAGATCATGCCCATCCAGAAGCAACAATGGATACCCAAAAATATGGCTTTAATAGCTCATACATCTCTTAGAGTATCAGCCAAAGAAGATTGGTATTTTGACAGTGGATGTTCCAGACACATGACTGGAATCAAGAATCTGCTTGTTGATATCAAAAATCACTCTACTAGCTATGTAACCTTTGGTGATGGAGCTAAAGGAGAAATCAAAGGAGTTGGAAAACTTGACTGTTCAGGAGTTCCAAATCTAGAGGGTGTTTTGTTGGTCAAGGGCCTGACTGCTAATCTCATAAGCATCAGTCAACTCTGTGACCAAGGATACCAAGTTAACTTCACTAAAACTGAGTGTGTGGTTACTAATGAAGAAAAGGAAGTAGTAATGAGGGGAATCAGATCCAAAGATAACTGCTACTTGTGGGTGTCTCATGAATCCAGCTACTCAACTGTATGCTCTAAAGAAGAAGAAGCAAAGCTGTGGCACCAAAAACTTGGCCATCTTCATCTAAGAGGTATGAAAAGGATTGTCTCTTTGGAAGCTGTGAGAGGAATTCCTAAGCTACAAATTGATGAAGGAAGAATATGCGGTGAATGTCAGGTAGAAAAACAAACCAGGATGTCACATCCAAAGGTTAGACATCTGACCACTTCCAGGGTTCTAGAACTGCTTCATATGGACTTGATGGGACTAATGCAAATGGAGAGTCTCGGAGGAACGAAATATGCTTATGTGGTTGTGGATGACTACTCCAGATACACTTGGATAAACTTCATCAGAGAAAAGTCAGATGTGTTTGATGTTTTCAAAGATCCGTGTCATAGAATTCAAAGGGAAAAAGAAAATGGTGTTGTGAGAATTAGAAGTGATCATGGAAAGGAATTTGAGAATCAAAAATTTGCTGATTTCTGCTCCTCTGAAGGAATACATCATGAATTTTCATCACCTATTACTCCACAGCAAAATGGGGTTGTTGAAAGAAAAAATAGAACTATTCAAGAATCAGCCAGAGCTATGATTCATGCTAAGAAACTTCCTATCTACTTCTGGGCTGAAGCCATGAATACTGCTTGCTATGTTCATAATAGAGTTACCTTAAGAAAAGGAACCTCTACCACCCTATATGAAATCTGGAAGGGAAGAAAACCCACTGTCAAATACTTCCATGTGTTTGGTAGTAAGTGTTACATTCTTGCTGATAGAGATCACAGAAGGAAGATGGATTCCAAGAGTGATGAAGGGATTTTTCTGGGCTACTCTACAAACAGTGGAGCCTATAGAGTGTTCAACTCAAGAACCAGAGTAATAATGGAATCCATAAATGTTGTGGTTGATGATGTCCACAATCAAGCAGATGTCACAAAAGATGTCGGAACATTCTGGAAATTTACAGCTGAAGGATCTACTAAAGAAGATGATTGCAGTCCTACTATCACAGAGTCTGAAGCTGAACCTCCTAACAAAGGTCCATCTATAAGGGTTCAAAAAGATCATCCTAATGAACTTATTATAGGAAATCTCAACAGTGGAGTTACTACAAGGTCAAGAGAACTAGTTTCAAATTCTTGTTTTGTGTCAAAAATTGAACCTAAGAATGTTAAGGAAGCATTGACAGATGAGTTCTGGATTAATGCTATGCAAGAAGAACTAGGCCAGTTTGAAAGGAATGAAGTATGGGAGCTGGTACCAAGACCTAAAGGTACTAATGTCATTGGAACAAAATGGGTTTACAAGAACAAGTCAGATGAACTGGGAACTATTATCAGAAACAAAGCAAGGCTAGTTGCTCAAGGATACACTCAAGTTGAAGGAATTGACTTTGATGAAACCTTTGCTCCTGTTGCTAGACTTGAGTCAATTAGATTACTGCTAGGAGTTGCTTGTATTCTAAAATTCAAACTATACCAGATGGATGTGAAGAGTGCTTTCTTGAATGGATACTTGAGCGAGGAAGTTTATGTGGAACAACCAAAAGGTTTTGCTGATCCAAACCATCCTGACCATGTGTACAAACTAAGAAAAGCTCTTTATGGCCTGAAACAAGCCCCTAGAGCTTGGTATGAGAGACTAACTGAGTTTCTTACTAGTAATGGGTACAGGAAAGGAGGGATAGATAAAACTCTTTTTGTTAAAGATGAAGGAGGAAAGATCCTGATTGCTCAAATCTATGTGGATGATATTGTGTTTGGTGAGATGTCAGACAAGATGACTAGACACTTTGTTGATCAGATGCAATCAAAATTTGAAATGAGTCTAGTTGGAGAATTAACTTATTTCCTTGGGCTGCAAGTTAAACAGATGGAAGACTCAATCTTTCTCTCTCAGAGCAAGTATGCTAAAAACATTGTCAAAAAGTTTGGAATGGAAAATGCTACTCACAAAAGAACACCAGCACCTACTCACTTAAAACTGTCCAAAGATGAAAAGGGAACTAATGTTGATCAAAGTTTATATAGAAGCATGATAGGAAGCCTGATGTATCTTACAGCTAGTAGACCTGATATTGCCTTTGCTGTTGGGGTGTGTGCTAGGTATCAAGCAGATCCCAAGGTCAGTCACATAAACCAAGTCAAGAGGATCCTGAAATATGTTAATGGTACTTGTGAGTATGGAATGCTCTACTCTCATGGGTGTGAACCTATTCTCACTGGATATTGTGATGCAGATTGGGCTGGAAGTGCTGATGACAGAAAAAGTACTTCAGGAGGATGTTTCTTCTTGGGGAATAATCTTATTTCATGGTTCAGCAAGAAACAAAATTGTGTATCTTTATCTACTACAGAGGCAGAATACATTGCAGCAGGAAGTAGCTGTTCTCAGCTTGTTTGGATGAAACAAATGTTAACAGAATACAATGTCACACAAGATGTCATGACATTATATTGTGACAACCTAAGTGCCATTAACATTTCAAAGAATCCTATTCAGCATAGCAGGACCAAGCACATTGATATTAGACACCACTACATTAGAGATCTTGTTGAGGATAAAGTAATTGCCTTGGAACATGTTGCTACTAATCTTCAGCTGGCTGATATTTTCACAAAAGCCTTGGATGCAAATCAATTTGAAAATCTAAGAAGTAAGCTAGGCATTTGTCTTTGTGAAGAATTATAGCAATTAACCGGGTGTGGGGCCAACAGAATCCATCTCTCCAAATATTTGTTATCATTACATATTAAAGTGTATTTTCCCCCTCTTTTACACTTTCTCCAAACGGTTCCCATTCCCACAAAACCTATTTTCGGCATTCACGTTACCTCTCTGATTCGCTGCATTCACAAACCTCTCTCCATCATTCCATTTTCTCTCAACATGTCTCAGAGTTCTCCCTCAAAGAAATCGTCTCCTCCCTCTGAAACAGCATCAGGGTCTAGGGCACCAAATGTGGTGAGTGATCAAGATGGTGTGTTGAATGTTGTGCCATTGAACACTGTTCCAGCTACCGATCCTGTTCGTAGTCTTCCAAGAAAGATGCATGCAAGAAAATCGACTGGTGGGTCTGTTCCAGAAACCTTTTCTGCTCAGGGTAAAGAGGGCTCGGCATATGTTCACAATGCGATCGCAGGTCTTGTCACAAGAATCTTGAATGAAGGACATAAGGTAGAAGGAATATATGTTCCTTTAGCCCAAGCTCCGGCCTCTGAGAACAGCAGAGACGATCAAGATGATGCTAGCAAAGATCAGGTTGATGTTGAAACATCTGAAGGTAACAATGTTGATATCTCTGGTGCTAAAGATGTTGAGACATCTGAAGCTAAAGATGTTGAAACATCAGGAACTAAAGATGTTGAGATTCTTGAAACAGAGAAAGCTGAAGAGGTCCCTGCTACTCCTTCTAAAGAAACTCTTAAAGAAGGCCCTACTGTGAATGATGTGGTGGATCTGGATAGTCTGGCTGATCCTATTGACATTGCTGATGATGAGCTCATATCTAGCATCTCTCATAGAGTCAAGACTCGAAAGGGAAAACAGGTTTGTGATCAACCTCCTTCCAAACCTAAAGCTACTCCTCAAACGAAGGTTACCAAAGAAAAGATCAAGAAGGCCCTTACTGAACCTTCAAAAACTGGGAACAAGGTTGCTGTGAAGAAGAGGAAAGAAAGAAGTGCGTTGTCATCCTGTATAAAATATTGATCAAAAATATATTATATTTAAACATGAATTGATCTTTTCAACCTGACCAATTAAACTTGGTCATTTCTAATAAATGAAATAGGTCAGAATTGATTATGTTTGGTTCGAGTTCGGATAACATTTTTTCTTATGAAACAAATATATGTTTCATTTTTATTTTTTTTTGATAACATGTTTCATGTTAATTTATTGGGAATTTACACTTCATAGGATGATTTAATTATAGATTTTTAGACTAAAATAAACATAACTATTTAAAAAAATGATATGTATATGTAGGCGGTGCAAATATGAAGTATAAAAAAATAAAGATGCTTTAAAACTTTGCAGAATGCAGGTTGTCACAGAGCATAGTACTGTAAATGAAATGACCGGATAAGCAGATATGTCCTGCTGCATGTCAAATCTATTTAACCCTTATACACTGCATCCTCTCTCTCTCTCTCTCTCTCTCTCTCTCTCTCTCTCTCTCTCTCTCTCTCTCTCTCTCTCTCTCACTGTAAAAAAAAATACTACTATAACACTACTTTCTTATCTCAATCACTCACTCACTAGATTCAGCTACTACCACATTCCTACCATACTACATACTCTTCACTTTTTCAACACTCCAAAAATAGTTCTCTCATCTTCTTACCATTTTCATCTTTTGAGGTATTTTTCATTTACTATACCATTTACATATCTATACATTTGATTCTATGGTGGGACATATATCTTTTCTTTTTAAATATTTTATCAAAAAAAAAGTCTTTATTTTATTATACACAGATCCCTATGGAATTTAGTTTATGCTCCTCCTCTAGTTTCATTTTCCATAATAAAACTCATTCTCTTTGCTTGCATGTTATGTTTTTCTTGCCACCTAATCAGATATAACAAAGTTTTCAAGTTTTCAAAGGCTTTGGAACCAACAAGAAGAAGAAGAAGATGAAGTCTATGATGAATGATACTAATAACACTAGTGATGATGGAAACAATCATAACTGGTTAGGTTTCTCTCTCTCACCCTACCATATGAAAATGGAGCTTACTTCTTCTGACCCTTCTCATCATCAGTACTATCATCATCATCATCATGATAACAACCAACCTTCTTCTTCTCTTCTTGTTCCCTCTAACTTCTACATGTCACCTTCACAACATTTAAACATTAACAACACTTCTTCATTATGTTATTATGGTGTTGGATCAGATAACAATAGTTCCTTTCATTCTTCTTTACCTATGATGCCTCTTAAATCTGATGGTTCTCTTTGCACTATGGAAGAAGCTCTCTCTACTTCACAATCACAAGGTTAGTTTTTTTTTCTTTCTATCTTTTTCATTTATATATAAGCTGAAAATGACTTATGGAAAAGTGTTTTTTCATGACAGTAGAATAGAATAAGGTGTTTTCCTACGACCCTTTTGAAATGATTGCTTTTATGATTGTTTTAGTGATGTTACCAACTTCATCTCCAAAACTAGAAGACTTTCTAGGTGGTGCAACAATGGAAACTCATCATCATGAGTATGAAGGACATGAGAGAGAAACCATGGCTTTATTAAGCTTAGACAGCATCTACTACAACAACAATGTAGAAAATGAAACAACAAATAGAGAACATTCTTCTCTTGACATTTCATCATACTATTCAGGTTTTGCTTGTCATGGAATGTATCAAACACCATTGATGGAACAACAACAACAACAACATCAACAAGAAGAAGAAACTAAGGAAGAGAACATGTATTGCTTCAAGAACTTTGTAGCCCCTAGAGATTATCCTATGGAACAACATCATCAAGGGAACAATAATGTTGGAGATGATGGTTGTGTTGGAACAGTAAATGGTTGTGGAGAGTTACAGTCATTGAGCCTTTCTATGAGTCCTGGCTCTCAATCAAGCTGTGTCACTGTTCCAACTCAGATTTCACCTTCTGGTAATAATGATTCAGTTGTTGTTGAAGCTAAAAAGAGAGGACATGGTAAGGTTGGACAAAAGCAACCTGTTCATAGGAAATCTATTGATACATTTGGTCAGAGAACTTCTCAGTACCGAGGAGTAACTAGGTAAGTTTCACTTTCACCCTTTGAGTAACATTACCTTCAAAAGTTTGTAATGATTTTCAAAGCCAATATTAGACCCTATGCGGTAACTCGCATTACAGTATTACACTGCACGCTCTTAAAGACGACTCTGATGAATTTTTTGCGTGCCTATTAGGCATAGATGGACAGGTAGATATGAGGCGCATTTATGGGATAACAGTTGCAAGAAGGAAGGGCAAACAAGGAAAGGAAGACAAGGTTAGTAATAAAAAAATTGTTATGAACAATTTTACATTATTTTGTAATTATTTGTAATGTAGTACATTTTTTATCATCTGCAAAATTTGGTCCATTAATCTGAACAGTGTCCACTAACTTAATATAACATGTCACATGTTCACATTGTGGATGACAAATCAACGAAACATTGTACATATTGCAGTTTATTTGGGTAAGTACTATGTCCTTTGTCATAGAACTATTTTTCAAACACCCTTTTCACATAGTAACTGATATATATGGTAACTTTTTTGTTTTGTGAAAAAAATAATGAAGGTGGTTATGATATGGAAGTGAAAGCTGCAAGAGCTTATGATCTTGCTGCTCTCAAGTATTGGGGACCTTCAACTCACATCAACTTTCCGGTATGTGTCATGATATCATCATCGCGAACAATCGGAAAATTGTTAATATCCAGTCTGATTTTGCTTTATTCTCTATGACAGCTAGAAAATTACCGAAGTGAACTCGAAGAAATGAATAATATGAATAGGCAGGAATATGTTGCTCACTTGAGAAGGTTTGAACACTAATTAACTTCTCATTATTAGGTGTTACAAATTGGTCCCTAATGGAATTTAATCGAAAATGTGACATTGTTCACGGAGAGACTAAGTTGCATCGGTTGATTCTTCTCGAGGACCACAATGTGGGTTAAGTCTCATTATTTTGTTACTAAAAGCTATTAACTATTGATGTGTTTAATTGATTTGCAGAAAGAGTAGCGGCTTTTCAAGGGGTGCCTCGATGTATAGAGGAGTGACAAGGTTCTTCATGAGATTCCTTTGTACCTTTCTTCCTATAAGTATAAGAAAAATGAATTCAAGCTAAGTTTACTTTTCAATGTTATGTATGTTATGCAGGCACCATCAACATGGTAGATGGCAAGCAAGAATAGGCCGAGTTGCCGGAAATAGGGACCTCTATCTCGGAACATTCAGTAAGTCCTTCAGTCGATACTTCTGATATAAGCAACATTTTCTCGTATTTTACTATAACCATAAATGTCTATGTGGTTCGTGTCTGTGTCTATGTCGTGTCTGAGCACGTTTCATACTTTTTTTTGGTATTAATTTCAGGCACTCAAGAGGAAGCTGCCGAATCATATGATGTAGCCGCGATCAAATTCCGCGGGCTAAACGCGGTAACAAACTTTGAAATATCTCGATACAATGTGGAAAAAATCATGTCAAGCAACACTCTTCTATCCGGTGAACAAGCAAAAAGAACAACAAAGATCAAAGATAGCGAAGAACCGAAATCTGAAGTCAAAGAGTGTAACAACAATGTTGTATCAAGTTTAAGTCCAATCCTAAATAACCAAGAAGTTGAAGCAGTGAACAAGAATGAAAACAATTGGAATCAGTCCCCACAACAAGAGTCAAACACATGTGATCAAAAAACTGACTTCTCTATGTCCCTACAAGATATCATTGGGATTGATTCAGTAGATGATTCCCCCAACAAGATGATAAGGACTCATTTTTCAAATTCATCTTCACTTGTGACTAGCTTAAGTAGCTCAAGAGAATGCAGCCCTGACAACAAAAGCAATGGCCCCACAATGAATTTTCCTAAACCTCCAATAGGGTCTAAAATGGTTAGTCCTATAGCTACTAGGGTTGGATCTTGGTTCCCCTCAGGTGGTTCCATCTCAATGTCTCATTTGCCCGTTTTCGCGGCTTGGAGCGATATTTAGCGCATATTTGGATTGTCGGGTAGTAACGGAATCAAAGCGTCGTCGTAATTTAACCGGATGTAACTTAGGACACAAGAAATTTTAGGTTTTAGTTTCTTCATGAAATTTTAGGGATTAGGTTGTGTCAACTTTTATGTATGTTTTGTGGAACATGATCTTTTAGTGATAGCTTTTTGGCACTTTGATATTTGGATGATAAATGTATGCTCTAATGGGAGGGAAAGTGTTGTTAAAAGTAAGACTAGTGATGGAATTTAAAAATCAAAGTGAAATGAAATGATGTTTTGACAATTTGAAATATGCTTTGTATTATTGAGTTTGCTTTATTTGGTGTAGTAGTACAATTTTATGGGGTCCGGTTAAGTACAAAAACAACTTGATGTTTGGCAATAATGCAAAGAGATATCTCATCTCGCCTTTGAGCATATCATTTTGGTAAAATTATGTTGTCCTTTAAGTTTATTTTGGATTATAGCAAGTATTCAAATCCATTACTTTCACATTATTCTTCGTCCTCTCACCGATTTTAGCGTTAATGTGCTAACTTTGTAGGTCAGTTTTCTCTCCACCATATCGGCAATAACATCTCATCGGTTTAAAGACATGATCGTTTTTGAGATCGTTTTTGCGGGCGTGCAATGTGAGCTATCGATCAGGATTTCACTTTTTTAGGGTTAAACTGTTAACCTAGATAAGACCTCCAAAAACTTGAAACGACTCTGAGAAAAACATTACCTCATTATTCCACCGACCATTGTTTGTTCTTAATCAAACTCTGAGCAAAACATTACCTCGTTATTTCACCGACCATTGTTTGTTTTCAATTGAACCATTAGTTTCAATTTCTTAAAGTATTTAATATCATCATTGCACTGAAAGCTTTTTTATGGTAAAGCAACAACGTTAGTACTCAACTCATACTAATTCAAAAAGAAAAAGGTTGTCGTAAATATTCTTGCACTAAAGTTCTTGTCTACCCCCATTGTCATAATTTGTTGAAGACTTCACATAGGCCATGTTTATGTTTGAGTTCATTTATCAAAACAATAATTGAATTTGATATTTTCAAGATTTATTGATTCAAACTTAAAGTTATAATATATATAATTTTATCTTCAAATGTGATTGATATATTTAATTTTTTATTAATAAATGAACTTTTTACGCAAATATATCAAATAGTAACCGTTTTAACTTATTCACTTTTTTTTAATTAAAACCAATTTAATTTGTTGACCGTAACATTAGGACGACATGGAAGAATCAATGTCGGCAATGTCAGGAATAGCTGTTTTTCTGCATGCATGGAACAACAACAACAATAATGTATTATTAATAACGTTATTATGGATTTATATTTTAGTACTACATGATGGAACAACTCTTTGTCCAATGGTTTTGTTTAGTTAAGAGGTGGAAGATATAACCATAAACCATAGTTCAAAACGGTGTGCAGATAGATAGGACGAGACTATTGTTTCTTTTCTCCTATTTGTCTTTAGCTATAATGAATTAAATGTGGAATGTATAAATCAAAACTTTGACAGGGAAATCAAGTGTAGCAAGACATAGATTGCACGACAAAGTCTGTGTTTTGATTCAAGAAAATCAAGTGTGTCAAAGAATAGATTGGAGGGAAAGTGATTGAATTTAGATTTTGTTGACTTCAAGTGTAAATAGTTACTCTCATATGTCAAATGTGAATAGATAAAATGTTTGATATATAAGAAAAATATTATATAAATGATATATAAAAAAAAATTATATAAACTACTTAAGATTTTGGATTAAAATATAGAATGAATATTTATTTTAGATCTTGGACGTGTTAAAATTTGTGTCGGTGTTTGCTGTAAAATTTGAACTTAAATATGATTTTAATTGCACAAATAAATTTTATAGGAAAACACTAAATTTTACATCCACATTAGATAAATTAGATGCAAAATATAAATTTACGAATTACTTTTAAAATATTTTGAAAATTTTGACATGAATGACAACGAATGTTAAACATATGAATTTTCATGCTCTAGAGAAAATAAAAAATGATTTAGAAATAATTGTATTAGATATTTGACTCATATGTATGAACATGGATCCTCAGCAGTCACATATGAGTGCAAGACCTTGTATTTAGTGAAAGTTTGCCATAAAAAAATGTGGAGAGAGATAAATTTGAGTGAGGTAATGACAACTATAGGCTTCAAAATACATTAAATGCACGAACGATGTGATTTCATGCCTGTCGAGGAATCAATTTCCTATAACATGTCTTAGTTATAAGGAAATTCCGCGTCCTTTTGATGAGGAGAAACATCTCTTTTTGAGTTTCATCACGGTTATGGTATCATATCTGACAATAGACATGATGAATCTTCTAAAGTATCTAAATATAAAGTATTCTATTGATATGAATGATAGAAGACCTACAATATAGTATCTTTTTACTCTTACATGATGACATATTCGTTGAAAATTATCAATCTAATTCATATCGCCTATGTTTACATCTAATATAGAGTACATGATAATATTAATTTTTAAGACACTTACATTATTAGTAAAGGATCCTAGTGTTAAGTTGGGTAGAGATGTGTTTTTTTAATATTGGAGTATTGGTTTGTTTTTGTCGTTTTCCCATTGTTTCAAGCATGAGGTATGGGAACCTTTGTCCGACTTCATGGAAAAATATGAGAAGAATAACAGAGTTTGTAATAAAATATAGTAATATGGAACATTTACGTTTGAGAGTGTTGGGTTTATAAGAGAGGCGACTCATACCTCTATTACCTTTAAGGCTTTAGGTGAATATGTGACGTCAAGGTCTTTTGGAACCTGGCTCGAACGTTTGGTCCATTGACACTTTAGGGCCTCGCTTCTCATATTCCCCTACAGGTGGTATTAGAGCCCGGTTGACTCAGTAGGGACGGAAGTGGATTCTATTGTGGATCAAGGCTAGTGATGTGGGTGACTCACACTTGTGTGGGAGATTGTTGAATTTCAAGTGTGAAGAGCTAAAGACTCTCATCCACTAGGAATGAAGGAAATGTTGGATTTCTAAGAAAGGTGACTCATACCCATTTGCCTTAAGATTTTAGGTGGATATGAGGTGTAAAGGTCTCTTGGAACCCCTAACGTTTAGCTCATTCATACTTTCAAGCCTCGATCCCCAGACTCCCCAACAGATCACTAACCATGTAAGCCACAATGCTTCCATGGTATCTTCAGCTACTGCCATGTATTCTGCCTCAGTTGTAGACATAACTATTATGGATTGAACTGATGATTTCTAGCATATATGCCCCCTACAAGAGTAAATACATACTCTATTGTAGATCTCTTATCATCTAGATCAATTACATAGTCAGAATCCACATATCCCACAACTGATGGAACACCCTACTCCATGTTGAACATGATACCATGATCCGTTGTATCCTTCATGACTAGTTCATAAAACTAATGATTTAAGATTTGGGGTTAAAGATATTTTATCAAAGTCCATTTTACATCAAGGATGTGTTAAAACTTGTGGCGATGTTTGTTGTGAATTTTGAATAAGAAGAAGATAAATATGACATGATTTTAAATGCACAAATAAGTTTCATAACATTAGTGACACTAAGTTTTACGTTTGATTCGCTCTCGTTAATTTAGATAAATTAGATGTAAATTGATAAACTAACGACTCTATTTTAAAGTACTTTAGAAATTTTGACATGAATCGTACACTCATATCAATTATTAATATTTTACATAATGAATTTTTTTTAGTTACCCTCGTGCAATTGAGAAAATAAAAAAAATAGTAAAAGTTTAACTCATACACAATGTTTGCTTAGCAGCCTACTTCTGCCATGTATTATGTCTAAGTTGTAGACATAACTACTATGAACAGAACCGGTGATTTATTGCATATAGGCCCCCCACAAGAGTAAAGACATGTCATGTTGTAGACCTGGTATCATCCAGATTATGTGCATAGTCAGAATTCACATATCCCACAACTGATAGAACACCCTACTCCATGTTGAACATGTTATCACGATTTGTTGTACCCTTCAAGTACTTCACTTGACTGCTTCTCGATGTTGTTTTGCGAATAATTTGTTCATAAGCGTCTTGGACATGTACTGATTCTCAAATTATCCTAGACATCTTTTGAAGTTGTGAGGTCCAGGATATGATTCATCACGTCATGAGAAACGCAAAGTCTTATCAAACTCATAATTATCTCAACAATATGAGTCATATTCAACAATCTCCAGGTCCATAAGTGTCAATGGCCCAAACGTTTGGGATTCCAAAAGACCTTGATGCCACATATCCACCCAAAACCTTAAGATTATGTTTGGATTGATGGTATGAGATGGAATCGGATGGAATGAAGTGACGGTAACTAATAAGATTTCATTGTTTGAATTTACAAATAATGAATAGAATTGAATGGAACATGATGAATCCATTCCATCTCATTCCATCCAAATCTTTATTATTCGTTTCATCTAATTTGGGATGTATGCAATAAAATAAAATATTTTTAGTTAAATAACTAAACAATAAAGTAGAATATATACTCCATTTCACTTCGCTTCATTCTGCTCCGTTATAATCTACCACTCCACTATGTTATGTTCCATGAATTCAAATATAATCTAAGACAATGAAAATATAAATCAAGTCTCTTATAAATGTAACATTTCTTTCATTCCTACATCCTAGTGAACGTGAGACTTTAGCATTTCCCACTTAAAAGCCAATAGAGAAAATGATTGTTAGTATTTAATTTATGTTAGACTGAAACATTATTAGTATTTAAAAGTCCAAGTTAGAATCAATTCTATACACACAATTCATGCTCATATTCACAATTCATGCTGATAAAGAATATCATAAGACAACCACCTTTCATTTACGATTTTTTTTTTAAGAATAATCACTATTTTCAAAAATATTACATAAATAACTAATGTTTTTAAAAAATTACAGAAATGACCATTTTTTCATTCATTTTATACATTGTCACCATCCTAGGTGACGAATACACCTAAAAAAGATACCAAGTCGCCACCCCATGTGGCGACAACACTTAAATTTAAATTTTTGTAAATTGTGACCGTTCAAAACCGCCGCAAATTTTTTTTTTAAAAATAAATAATTTTGCGGAGGTTTTGAGTCGCCACAATTCACAAAAAAAAAAATTGCGGCGGTTTTGAATGCCACAATTCACAAAAAATTTAAATTTAAGTGTTGTCGCGACATGGAGTGGCGATTTGGTCCTTTTTTTAGGTGTAGTTGCCACCTAGGATGACGACAATGTGTAAAATTAGTAAAAAAAAATGATCATTTTATAATTAATTTGAACCATTGATTATTTACGTAATTTTTTTGAAAAACTTAATTATTTAAAAAAAAAATCTTCATTTGCATCATCACAATAAAAATCAATTCTAATTAAAAAATAATTTTAAATTTTTATGATCAATTTTACCTACTCCAAAAGTAAAATCAAGCATGCAATGCACATACTAAAGGTTAAACTAGATTACTATTTATGGTCAAAAAGCTTCTTGGAAAAAAAATACAAAAGCAAAAGCTACACACCTCTTTATTTTCTAACATAAAATAAAGATAGATCCATTTCAATCGCATGTTTTTTCTTCTCCTAGCCTTAGTGATTAGTCAAAAAGCATGATTACAAATCTAATTGTGCACATACTAACAACAAAACGTTTTTCAAGAACAGCTTTCCAAAAGCACTTTACCCATAAGTTTTATCACAAAAAAATAAAATTAACATTAATTGTCTAAGCTTCAAATTTTATAGGTCTTCTATTTTAAATGTTGGAATTTTTGTACTTAGCATATAGTGATGGTAAATTTTTGTTGAAAATTTAGATAGGTGATGAATGCAAAAGGTCCCCCACCATGCACACACAACCAACCATGTTGAATGCAATGCAACATAGATGGTCCCCTTACAACATAGGACCATAGAGGGACAGAGAAAACCTTGTGAACATTTTGTGGTTTTATTGGGGGAGAGAAGAGAATAATAGGTGTCTCCATAGATGGGTCCATGTTTCCTTCCGGGAAGCCTCAATTACTGTCTCTAACTACCAAATCTTATCATGGATTGTTGTATCAATAATACTCTCAAGTTTTTATTGCTAAAAGAAAAACAAGTAAATGAAATGAAGTACTAACTAAAAGTATCATATATAGGAGAAAAACAAATAATTCGTAAAAAAACATTTCTAGTTTACCCCCTGCCATATAGGTTATTTCTAGTTTACCCCCTGTAAATTTTTTTTTTGAGGGGGTAAAAATACTAACTTTTTAGCCCCTAAAGTCAAAATCTGCAGGAAAATCCGAAAGAAAATTCGCAGGAAACCTGCAGATTTTCCTGCGGATTTTGACTTTAGGGGCTAAAAAGTTAGTATTTTTAAATGGCAAGGTTGTTTTTCAAAAAAAAAAAATTTACAGGGGGTAAATCAGAAATGACCTATATGGCAAGGGGTAAAATGGTAATAACCCTAGTTTTATTCGTGTGAATGGAGATAGGATAATACTAGTGAGTACTCTTTAAAGATATCAAAAAGAAAATATTATTTAAAAAAGTTAATTATTTTAATTTTTAATATATTAAATATATTTTTTTAAAATCTTACCACTTTAAATATTTAAAGAATATTTTTAAAGCATTAGAGATATTATAAATTATCTTTAACTTTATTTATTTAATGATGTTTATCGTAAAATACTACAGTAGTATTAAATACTTTTTATTTCTTAATTAAGCTTATTTAAGTAAGTTTGGCCTTACAATTCATTAGTAGAGTTCACTTATAAAATTAAACACGTTTAAAAAAAAGTAATTTTATTTGGTTCTTATCATTAAAAAAAAGAAGTTAATTTTATATACATTAAATAGTAAATATATCTAGACTGATGTTAAATTGATATATTAGCAATTTAATATATTTAAAAAGTGTAACTTTTTATATAAGGGTTAAATATGTGAGTGGTCCCTATAAATATGACACTTTTTACTTATAGTCCCTAAAAAAATTTCATCGAATTTTGATCCTCACAAAATTTTCCGTCACAAATTTTGGTCCCTCCCGTTAGATTACTCTAACAGAGGCTTACGTGGCACACCACGTGTCACGCCACGTCAGTAATAGTCAACACTAAAAAAAGAGACAGATTTCGGAAGTTTTAATCCCCCTTTAAATAACTTAAAAAACAATAATTTTTTACAATTTCTAACAAAATTAAAATAAATTAGTATTCATAATTATTTTTTATAATTATTATAAACATGGCCAATAAATCAGTAAAAAATATCATTGAAAGATATAAATTATGAGTGGGACAATTATTTATCTTTTATCAATTAATCAAATTATTAAAGTCTTAGTCACCTTTCTTTTTTTTCTTTTTTTAATTATTTAGTATTGCTCTACCTATATATATTTTTATTCATTAATGAATTTAACTTAATATTTTTTTTTGTATAATTTGTATAAAACTTATATAAATTAGTACTCTTAATAATTTTTTTATAAAAATTATAAACTTCACAAATAAATCCATAAAAAATATGATTGAAAGATATAATTTATGGGTGGGACAATTATTTATCTTTTATCAATTAATCAAATTAATTTTTTCTATTTAATAAAATAAATGATAATAAATAAAATAATAATTATTATAAAAAATTATATTTAGCAGACATGCATGTCATTTACGTAAATTAGTATTTTGTTTAAATTTGACAACATAAAAACAAAGAACAATAATACACCTATTATAATTTTTTATACTTCACTATTTTCATCTTATTTTTTCAAAAATAGACGTCGAAGGTTGATGTTGGAGCATGCAATTTATATTCGGGAGAACTATTTGTCATTAATTAATACGGTAATTTATTTTTTTATCTTCAAAAAAATAAAAAATGAATATAATATATAAATAATTTTTTTATAAAAGTTATATTCATGAAAAATATATGTAGTAAAAGAATAAAATTAGTGGTTTTTTTAATAGCCAACATCAATATGAAAATAATAATAATACATTAACTATAGTTTTTTATACATTAAATTTTTAACCCATAATATAAAAATAATTGTTTACCACAATTCAATTAGTAAGTTTTAATTTTAATATTTTAATTAAAAATCAGAATCATTATATTATTATAAAAATATATAGGGACAAATGAAAATAAAAAATTAATTAAAATTATTTCTTTTTAATATTGTCGAAGTAAAAGTAAAAATAATTATAGTAAAATTAATATACTTTTTCACACTTCAATTATTTTTTTCATTAATGAGAAAAATTTAATATAATTTGAATATCTACAAAACAAAATTACAAATGATTATCATAATAATATATTTATTTGCAAATTTGAATGATTTGTTAAACATTAATTCATTTGTATTTGTATAGACCTTCTATACTGATATTTTAAACTGATGAAATTTAATGGTCTTTACAAATGTCTTGTTATAGTGATATATCAAGCAATATTAAGATTTAAAAAGAGCTATAAATATTGTCTATATTAAATGGAAATTTATTGTATTGCATCTATATCAAGCAAAAAAAGGGTATTTAAAGGGGGTTTAAAATCTCCGCAATCTGCCCCTTTTTCTTTAATTCTGCCTTTGTCTGACGTGGTGAGACATGTGGCATGCCACGTAAGCCTCCGTTAGAAAAATCTAACGGGAGGTATCAAAAATGACGGAAAATTTTATAAGGACCAAAATTCGACGAAATTTTTTGTAAGGACTAAAAGTAAAAAATGTCATATTTATAGGGACTAAAAACTTATTTAACCCTTTATATAATAAACACATATAATGAAGTAAATAAAAGTGGATAAATAGAGTAAAATCCTACTTTATTATAAGATAGATATCATTAGTTAGAGTAAGAGGTAGTATATAGTCCCTTCATTGATATCTGTTTTAAGATAGATATTATCAAATAGGATTAGAGTGTGATACCATAAAATACATATCTCACATTAATAAGATTAAATCTTAGTCGGTTTTGTTGTTATATATTATGTCAAACTCTAATATAATATTAGAGCTTATCGATAAGATTATTTGTTATCTACCATTAATATCTATATACAAACACAATAGTGTTAGGCGTGAGGGGTGAGCGTTGTCCTGAAAAGATCAAAAGTCTTACATTTGAGATAGAGTTTGAAAATGTTTTGTATAGAATGACATTCATCATCTTACAAGTTGATTTTGTATGGATGAGTTCGGTCAAACTCCAACTCAAATATAGTACCAAAATCTATCGATCAGACTGTGGACCGTCCACCATTTATATATGTAATTAATAATAATTAATCACCATAGATGTGTTTCGGAGTGATAAGAAAATATACACGTGGAGGTTGTTTTTTCAATTCAAAAATAGGCAACACTTGTGAAGTGTTGCAGTAGGCAGTTTATTTTTGAATTCGAAAAATAGACAACATCCTGTAAAGTGTTGTAGTAGACAATTTGTATTTTGAATTCGAAAGTAGACAGCGTTTCGTGAAGTGTTGCAGAATGCAGACAACATAAGCAACGCTTCTAAAGTGTAGCGGTAGGCAAAAAGTTACAACACTGAGCAAAAAGTGGTGGTGAAAGGGTGTGTTTCATCAAGGGTCACAACTTTATGAAATAACACTACTTTGACCTATAAATTAAGCATTTCGAATTCAGAAAAATACATTAGAAAGGGGTGCAGTTACCGTGCATAGATAAAAATCTATGCACCATGCATAGATTATTATGGACCCTTGGATCAAATTCTAGACATCAATTGTTATTACTCAATACTCACCACTCAATACTCAATACTCAATACTCAATACTGTATTAAAAACATGATCAAATGACTTATGTAGACTTATGCATGGTGCATAAGTAAATCCTTATGCATATTAGCCAAAGCCATTAGAAAGTATATTCTCTTCATACAAAATTTTGGATTTCATCTTTCCTACGTTCAAGTTTTCATTGTTGTTGTGCAAACTCGAGTATAGGCTGAATTATCTTGGGTTTCCTGCGTAGAAACTCTAAGACAATTTAAAAGTGATTCAAATACTATAAAAAATGATTTGTTTACAATTCTAGCATCGGTCCATTTAATTTAAATTAATTTTTCTGACAATCTTATAAAATTACACAACTGAGATTTCTGTTTCAAGGATCAAAGAAAGAATGAAAAAAATCCAATCGAAAATCTAACAAGAATGAACATCATTGATCCGGGTATAAAAATCATAATATCAAAGTCCAATATGAAAATTTTCTAATAAATAGAATGTTATCAAAATTATAATTTTCCTGTAAAGAGTGATAATTGTGTTGAAACAATTTTACAAAGTAATGGACTTTACTTTTGATTAATCCTTTATGTAATCAAATTGATAATTGACATAACGTAATACATTTTCTTTCAAATTCAATTTTGTTTACATACATTAAATAAAATGCATTAAAACAACACAAAGCAATTTCACGTATGTAATGTTGTTTTATTTCCGGTACGTAAACATTAAAAAATTGTATAATTATATTTTTAATATATTGCTTTAAAACATTAATGTACTATACAGTTTCAATTTGAATAATATATCTGTGTCAAATAGTGCATAGTTTTTTTTATTAAATATAATTTATTTTGGTATTATTATCTTAGAAATTTGAAGTGATCAATTTTATTAATTTTATTAAAGTCTACAACTTTTAAATTATGCAAATAAATTTTGATTTGAATGCTATACGAATATCACGTTTCTGTACAATTAGAGGTTCTCACAAATAAAAAATATCATGAGGAAAGTTCTCCAAGAATTATTAAAACATAAATTGAAAAGTTTTTATGGATTGTTGAAACACAACCCAAACTTAAGACAAGGTAGAGAGTTTGAAAGGCTAAGGTTCGAATAAAATCGATTCTCGACTTATTTCTTTTATATGGTAGAAGGAAATATTAAGAATTGTGTTCGTAAAATTCATATTATCTTCAAGTGGAGATAATCTTAAGATTTATAAGAAAGCAGTAACTTCAAAGGACTCCTCCTTTTGGTGTGATGCTATCCAAGACGAAATAGATTCAATAATTTCAAACCATACTTGGGAACTTATCGATCTACCTAAAGGATCCAGATCCAATAGGTGCAAGTGGGTTTTATAAGGAAATATCATAGTGATGGTACATTAAACACCTACAAGTCTAGATTAATAAATAAGGGTTTTAGATTTTAAAAAAAAAGTGTGTTGATTATTTCGACATATAAGCACTAGTAGCAAGGACGATGACAACTAGTGTATTGTCAACATTAGCTTCTTTGCATAAGCATATAGTTCATCAAATGGATGTCAAATCAACATTCCTCAATAGAGATCTTGATGAGGAGATATTCATGCAACAATCAGAAGGTTATGTGCTTCTTGGTAATGAACAAGAGGTGTGAAAGTTTGTCAAATTCTTGCATGGATCAAATCAAGCACTGAAACAATAGCATCAAAATTTTGACTCTATCATTGTAAGATTCACAAATTAAGGGGGATACACACAACTTAGGGGGGTACTTTTTAATCATTATCAAAACATGTATTCAAAGAGTTTATCATCATCAAAAGAGAGAGATTGTGAAAAATACATCTCATATATAGTTCAATTTTGATGAAGACAAGGATTATCAAAGAAGAAAATGATCAAAAGTGTCATGCACATCAATGATGAAGTTGATCAAGAAGGTTTAACAAATAAATTCAAGTAAAAATTAGAGACAAGTGAACATAACTAAGGTGCTCATTGCAATTCATCATATTATACTACTTTAAGTTGCTTAGAATTTCATCTTTCACTTCATCTAAAAACCTTCTTCAACTAATTCTTGTGACAAGTATTTATACACAAAGTTGTGTGAGAATATTGTAATATTCCTCTTTCTCTATGTCAATTGAATTTTATCAATAGCAACCAAATGAATGGAATTTTAGAAACAAAAAGGTTTCTAACTTTCACTTTCAAGATGAAAGATCTTATACTAGTTGACACAATTTTGGGATCAAAGTAAAGTGAAATTGTGGGGGTTATGAACTTTGTCAAGCACACTATATTGAGAAAATGGTTGATAAGTTCAAACACTTACGCCTTAAGGAAATAACTACTCTATTTGATCCTAGTGCCAAACTTTAAAAGAATGATGGAAGAGTTGTGGCAAAATTAAAATATGCAAAAGCAATTGTTTGTCTAATGTATTTGATGCAATGTACTAGACCCAATATAGCATTTGCAGTTAGTAAAATGCGTAGATTTACTAGCAATCCAAATGGTAAGCATTGGAAGACAATCATAAGAATTTTTTATTATCCTTTTAAACCCATAATCTTGGCCTTTATTATAGTTGGTTTCCTGCCATACGGATATACTAATAATATACTAATGTGAGTTGGATATCAAGTGTTTGAGGTCATAAATTCAAAATTGGGTGGATATTTACATTAGTTGAATGTGCAATTTCTTGGAAGAGCCATAAACAAACATGTATTACCCTTTTCGACCATGAAATCAGAGTTTATGGCTTTCGTTTCTGCAAGTAAAGAACCTGCATGGTTAAGGGATCTTCTATTGGAAGTTCCATTGGCTAAAGACGATGTTTCAAAGGTGTTGATACATTGTGATAGTCAAGCGACTTTAGCCAGAGCATTTAGCGAAGCATGTAATGGAAAGTATAACACATAGGTCTTAGACACTCTTTTGTGAGAAAATTGATAAATGATGGAATCATCTCTCTGACATATATAGGATCGAGCTATAATTTAGATGATCTACTTACTAAACCACTGACCATAGATTTATTAAAGACTACCTCTCACATGTTTTGAATTACTCGTGTTAAGCTTTTCTAACACCTTAATGTAATTGGATTGAGACAACTACAATTTATCAGTCTTCCTGAAATTAAAAATTCTCATGCCAAAGATTTGTGCTAGACCCAAATTCTTCCTTAAAAAACCTCTTAACTCTTTCTCTAAGCTTTAAATTATTTTAGTATTGTGACCAACGATCAATATATCATTATCATATAACAAAGAAAATAATAAAAACATGATTTCTTCACAAATACAAAATTGTCAACAATAGTGTTACCATAACCATTGTTTTTCATGAAAGAATCAATTTTTTTTAACCTTTTTTACATTCATTGTGTGAGATCATACAAAATTTTCTCAAATCTACAAACTAAGCTGTTATTTATCTTTGACTTTGAAGTCATCAAATTGCTCCATACATATTTCTTCCTCCATATCACCATGAAGGAAAACAGACTCTACATCAAGCTGTTCAACCTCTAGCTCTAGATTCAAGTTAATTGTTAATCCAAGCACAACTTTAATAGAAGTCGTCTTTATTACAAGTGAGAAAATTTTTTCAAAGTCATTACTTTTTCTCTGATTAAAACTTTTACTTAAAATACTTGTTGGGATTTATTGTCTTAAAATTTTATCGTGTATATCCATTTGTTCTTGAGTCATATTCTTTCCTTAGGAAAATTCACTAACTCAAATGTGTGATTCTTGTGTGAGGAATTAACCTCTTCTTGCTTAGCCATGAACCACATTTAATTATCAATATTTGAAATTGCATATTGGAAGTGTTTTGGGTCTCCACTATAAGTGATCAAAATTATGAATGGAAACTCTATGATGCTTAATAGAAAAATAATGAGTGCAATTTTCAAAAATATTGATTCATTTCTCACTCAAGTGACCAAGACATGTATGCCATAAATCACTAGATGCGTCTCTAACTACATTTATTTCATTTACATGCATCTTGTAAAAAAAATTGGAACTTTGTTCATTTTTTCCCACTAGTAGCTCTTCGGTGATCTTACATATGTAGGCTTTATCCACTAAACTAAAATTATACTCTCTTTTTTATTTTTTTTCTCTTTCTACTTTTTTAAAAATTAAATGGTGTGTCTCTATTTAATAATGATCTCATCCAATAAAATGAAAATGAGGAGAACATACTCATAAGAGTGAATGTACTCGCATTTGAGGGAAGATTATTGGTATATCAAGTCAACTGTGAATATGACTCACACATTTTATGAAAAAGTGAATGTTTAATATTTTATGAGTGAGAGTACCTATAATCCTAATACTTTAAGGTTTGGGGTTAATATTTAGTGTCTAAAATAATTTAAAGTAATTATTTAAAGTTCAATGTGATAATCATGAGACCCCTCAAAACCCAACTCTAATATTAGACGCGGTCCAACATAAGAATAATGGACTCACACTTACAAGAAAGGTTGTTAATATATCAAATGTAAATATGAGTTTTACATTGAGTAGACAAAGGTGGATGTTGGACAATTTAGAAATGAAGAAACTTATATTACTAATGTCTTAAAGTTTATGGTTTAATATGTACTATCCAAGTCATTTTATGTGATTCTTCAAAGCCCGCACCCCACACCATACACCATGACCCTACATTTGTATTTTTAATAAAATATGTGCATCTATATAAACCTCAATTCAATTATTTTGAAACAAAACAAAAATGAAAAGTCAAACGAACATAGAAAATGTGTCGAATATGAGTTGAGGTGGAAAAATGAAATAATAAAAAACTCAGTTAAAACTCTCCTCAACAAATAATCCAAATTACCCAAGTTTTTAAGAAAGAAGGTTGTATTGATTTTTTGATGAATTGCTAGATGGGATCAATTAAGCTCCTGGTTATG